>NC_133653.1:154482339-154633260 GCF_009905375.1 Apium graveolens
TATGGAGATAATACCAAAATATCAAGTTGCCTCAGTCGTCTTTATCTCGATTCTTACAGGCCTCCTGAATCCTCTTTTTCCCTATTTTTTTCTTTACTTTTTTGTATACAAAGTAGCTTTTATTTATTGTTTTCTTTATTATTGATAGGAATTCTCTTGTTAAGACCCTATGAATCGATTAAAACATCAGATTAATACTAGAACCACGATGATTCAATAAAAATTATAACCTAAGCCCAAGGATTCTCTGAGTAAGAACCTTTGGATCATCACTTATTCCACGGAGTCTCCTAGTGCCCTTTGGGAGGACGTTGCAGATGTCCGGGAGTGCCCCCAGATTGAAGTTATGCGTAGCTTTGTGTAATTGAGCTTGACTTAGTTGGTTTCAAAGGGGCCCCGCGGCAGGAAACCAAGTCTGCTAACCTTCACTCCCTTTTTCTGGTACTGCTTGCTGAGATCGGCATATAAAAGAGAGGGATCGGATGGATGGATTTATCAACCTTTATTTCTTTCACTTGAACACAGAAGTGAGCTACCTCTATTCTATTTGAAGTAATGGATTCACCTGCCTGCCTTAGACAGAGACGAAGCCTAGCTTTCTTCCTTCACTTATGAACTAGAACAGAGCAGATTTCAAACCTTACTTGAAACTCTTTCTCGTCTAACGTCTCTCCGTGCCTTATGAACATTGATTTGCCCTCGAGTAGCTGAACTAGGTCAAAACTAGCTACTAGGAAAAAAGACCACTATTTGAACATCAAGCTTGTGGACAAGTTGCTTCCCTTTCTGTGTTTTTACGCTGGCCTCTTCGATTACATTCCTTTCTTAGGTTCACTAGAAATGTCATCTCTCTCTTCCTATCCGATATCAACCATCAAACCCTGTCGGATAGAAGCCTACCTACTCGGCTCATCTGTTTGCTCGAGTTAGACCGCTAGCATCTTACCTTACATCAAAAGTCCCTACCCCCACCTTTCTCTAGCCCGTCACGAGCAATCGAATGAGTTTTGGGAAATGTGAAAGAAAAGAAGATAGATGCCCGGTGTCTCATTCAAGCTTTAGGCTTGTTCGGAAAGTCCTATCTTTCCAGCGCTCGCCTCTAGCCCTATCTTTCGCCTAGGTGGAGAGGAGGCCTATTCGTGGCCTTTTATCCTATACAATACGCACCTTACCTGAAGATCAAATTCCCCCTGGCAAACTATTCATATTAGATTCACCGGCTGGATTCAGGAAGGGTAAAAACAGTCAAATGGAAGTTGTTCTTACTTTCAAACGGAGAAGCACCAACTCCAACTATTCATGCCATCTTCATTGGGCTGACAAGAAAAGGCAGCTTCCAAGTCATATCCCCCCTTCCCCCGTCAGGCAGCTATCTGTCACTCACGGAACACTAACTTAATCTGTCTTCTTTCTTTCTTTTACCACCAGCATCTTATCTCTTTTCATCCTTTCCGGTGGCACTAATAGAAAGGAAGTACTTGCCAACGAACCTTGGCCCTCCACTCTCTCCCAGCGAATCAAGAAAGATAGTGCGGTCAGTAAATGCATAATTTGGAATGGAATCCCGGGATTGAGAGACGGATATTCGCCAGGTCCGGTATTGGATCATTTGCCGCTCACTTTCTTCTGATTCTTAAATGGATTGAATTCAGATGGATGTCCGTGAAAAACACTTTACACAGGCCCTATTTAGCGAAGTCCCTCCTTCCCAACCTCTCCTTACCACTTCTTTCTTTTCATTTCAAGGAAGGTCAACTCTTTACACTTCGGAAGTCGAAGTAAACTCTTTGCCTTCTTGACTGCCAGCATCAAGACGTGCGGTTACCTCATAGCAAACCTGGGAGAAGGAATCTATGTCTGGTTTTGAATGCCCCATTCTTTCCGCGAGTGGTTGGGTGCCCGAATACACTAAGGCGGATAGGCCTTGTCAAGCTTTCAGCTAGGCTCCATAGTTCTCTTTGTAGCCATACTTATGAGATCCCGGTCAAGATAAAAAAAGAAGAAGGCGCTGTTAAGCCCTATTCATTTCTCATAGCTCAAAGGAAGTCGAGCCCATATTACATTACCTAGAGCGAATGGACAGGAAAAAGAAACCAACTCGGTCTTAATTAGTATGCTTACTCAGTGCTGTGAAACCAATGGTGAGGATTGGTTTGTATGTGGTTCTAGTATGAATCTGATGGAGGGCCTATAAACCTATGTTTATAGGCTTTAGCTAGATTTAGTAGGATGATAACCTATTTTTTTATTATACCACGGTTTACTTTTTATTTTGTTTGTTCTATTTAAAATCTCTCAATTCTTGTTTCAAATATGAATACTACGACTGTAGTTTTATGAAAAAGCCAAAGCCCCTTATCGGATTTGAACCGATGACTTACGCCTTACCATATTTAGGTAGAGACATTACCTCCTTTTTCTCCTTTCAAATAAATTGCAATGATTGAAGTTTTTCTATTTGGAATCGTGTTAGGTTTAATTCCTGTTACTTTGGCTGGATTATTCGTAACTGCATATTTACAATATAGGCGTGGTGATCAATCGGACCTTTGATTAATTACTATCGTTTTTTTTGATTGACCTCCTACTTTCTTTAATACAAAGGAGGTCAAATTCAGGTTGCGGTTCAAGTTAGTGAAGCTCTTTCAGTCTAATTTTATCTAATAAAAATAAGGACGAAATCACGCTCTGTAGGATTTGAACCTACGACATCGGGTTTTGGAGACCCGCGTTCTACCGAACTGAACTAAGAGCGCTTTCTTATCAGAAAAGAGAAGACTGTAAAGACACTTTTTTTAACCCCAGTTTAATGAACGATTATATAATAATATTGGATATTAAAATCGATCTTAATTAATCCCTCGTTACTGCTCAACGAAGAAGTAATAGGTAGGGATGACAGGATTTGAACCTGTGACATTTTGTACCCAAAACAAACGCGCTACCAAGCTGCGCTACATCCCTCCAATTGGTCTACAGTGTCATTGTATAGAATTCCTGTTTTGTTTTCCACATCGTTATTTCCTCCATTGATATATACAATTTATATGGGCATTTCGTCTTTTTGGTCCCATTTAACATATAATAATAGTAAAAGAAAAGTCTTATATACGTATGAAATACGGAACGGAACCTGTCGTAAAAATAAATGAGTAGTTTTCGGGAATGCTTGGGAAGAGAGGAACGTTTTTTTATGTTTTAAGAAAAAATTTTATTTACTGGATAGTTGTGCTTATCTCATATCATGGCATTAATAAGCAGTTATTATTGTCTCGGCCCAAAACCTAAAACCTTGCTAATTGATCTTTACGATGCTTGCTCTATCAATTAGATCCTTTATCCATAGAATAAAATAGCTAGGCATATCTCTTTCTTCACTTTTAATTTAAACGTCTATAAAGTTTCTTTCTTTGCTACAGCTGATAAAAATCGTTGTTTTAGACGATTGATATGTAGAAAGCCCTTTTTGTTTCTAGTATTTACTAGCGGATTTAATCCTTCTTTCCTTTTTTCTTTCTATAGTGGAGATAGTCGCACGTAATGACAGATCACAGCCATATTATTAAAAGCTTGTGGTAAGAACAGATTTCGTTCTAGCGCTCGGAAATAATATTCCAGAGCTTTCGTATGTTCTCCGTTACTTGTGTGGATAAGTCCTATGTTATAGAGTATATAACTTCGATCATAGGGATCAATTTCTAGTCGCATAGCTTCATAATAATTCTGTAAAGCTTCCGCATAATTTCCTTCGGATTGAGCCGACATCCGTTACGGTCATCATTCAATTCAAAGAATCTCCGTTCCAGAACCGTACATGAGATTTCATCTCATACGGCTCCTCTTTTATGTGCATAATGAAAATAAAACAGGGAATAAAAAAAAGATAAAAATATTATCATTATGAACTGAGCAGGGCTAGTGTTTTTACAAGAAATCTCTAGCCAACCTTACTACAAGAGATATTTTCTTAAGATCAAACGTATTGATACTAGATAGAAATGTATATGCTAAGGATTGTGAAGTATACAAGAGGGGTTATGTTTATTAAACATATTTCTATTTATTAAACAGATATAGGCATCGATATATCTATCTATATACTATATATAAGTCTTCCCCTTACATTGCCCTTCTATTTTTATTCCATGAAAATTAAAATTTGAAACACAAATTAGATATCTGTATAACAATTTATGGGTCTTGGTCAATTACAGGGCAATTTTCTCTATAAAATCTTTATAGAATAGATTAGATTCTTGCTAGGATTTTTACGCGTGTAGATATAGAATTCAGCCAAATTCATTGATATGGTTAAAAGAACATGCATTAAAAGCCAATAAAAAGCTTATGCAACGAAATGATCCTTGATCGGTCTCCTCTACATAGCGTTTAGCCCTCCAGTATAAGTTATACCAATAGTCCCTATCGCTCTTGCTGTGACTGCAGAAGTATGATTCTAATCTCATATCCTTACAATACGGAGATACCATATATCGGGGGCGGGATGTAAAATAAGAACCCCACAACAACTGTTGAACCCTGACGCATTTTATCATGGACCAAAGCTACTTGGGTAGAGACCGCTGGAACATCATTTTGATGTGAAGGGCTCAGATCCTTTGCATGATTTCATGTGAGGAGCCACCTTTGACGGGCTTTTAATTTGGATAGATCAACGGGCCTTCTTGCATGGATTTGGGCTTGCTTTATTGGTCTTGGATTAAACCGCAATGTAGTGCCAGACTTCTGAAATGTCATCGCTGGACCAGCTATTTCATCTTTCATTTTTGGTCAGATCAAGCGATGGCAGTCTCACCGTAGTGCTTTCAGCTGTAGTAGGAAAAAGAACTCAAGGTGATTTTGTTTCCTTTTCTATATATATGGGTCCATGCAGCATTTCCACGATATCGTTATGATCAATTAATGGGACTTGGCCGGAAAGTGTTCTTGCCTCTATCATTAGCTCGGGTAGTCCCCGTTTCTGGTGTTTTAGTCACCTTTCAATGGCTCCCTTAATTATGTGCGAGGAATTGCTCTAGTGAGTAATGGGAAGCGGGCTACTCCCCGAAAATGCCCCGCCCATAGGTTCCTCTGTCGTTGGGGCTAAAAAGAAACCTTGTGACTCATTCCTTCGGTCGAGCGCTCTTCGGGCGTCGATCAATCTCACTCAAAATCACAGGCCGCTCTTTTCATTGTCTGATTTTTGGTTGTCTGATCACACTCGAAATTATGTATCTACTTATCGTATTTTTGCCCCTGCTCGGTGGTATTCAAGCTCTGATTTTTGCAACTTTAGCCGCGGCTTATATAGGGGAATCCATTGAGGGCCATCATTGACTAGTTTTTGAAAGATATCGAAGAGACCCGTACTTCCTTTGTTGAAATAAGGATAAATGGTTTGATTCGAGATGAAAGGGTCCTTAAACAACCATAGATTGTCCTGAAAGGCCTTAACAAAAGCTTCTACAAGTCCAAGATGTTCTATTTTTCCATAGAAAAAGATTCGTTCAAGAAGGGTTCCAGAAGACGTTGAGCATAAATGAGAAGATTGGTTACGAGTAAGGCCCCGCTCCTATGCCTCCCTGCTCCGTACAGAGTAAGGATTCAGGGCTTTAAAAAAATGTTATGTTAGGTTCTTAGTAGCAATCAGATACTTTTTCTTCTTTTACTTCACACAGCCTTTCGTCTCCTTGATAGCAGGAAGTTCTCCAAAAGTATGAAAGGCTGGAGGACTTTGTATCATCCATTCCGGTGTGTTTGGATTCTGTTCAACAGCCCAAGGACTTGGAGCGCATCTTTTGTTGTTTCCACTGCTTGAGGTGACCGCGAATGAAGATCGGGTGGACAGAATAGAAACAGTCAACTCTGTGGCCCATCTGCCAAGCAGGCAGTTTTTAAATCTTGGGGAACGGAAAGCGTTGCCACCACCTAAATTAGATATCGGTAGTTGTCCGGTCATACCCAAACAATAATATTCCAGAGGGAAATGCACCTAAGATCAAATATTTTGAACCGGCTTCCGTGGAAAATTCAGACTTTCTTTTTTATGCTGCGATCACATAAAAACCGATCGATCCGGAAACTTGGGATGCTATGGATGAAGACATGGTTTCTTTGGATCCCATTGAATTTCATTCGGAAGAGGCTATATAAGAAATCCGTAATTCCTAATCATATTAATTAATAATAAGATAAAAAACAATAACTCGACGGATCGCACGGCCCTCGTGCCGGCGACGTATCATTCAAATACAATAGAATTTGGAAGAAGTATAAACTCTAGTTCTTTTCTGGTCGAGCTAGTCTTCCGCCTCTCCTGTTAGTCGAGTTGCTTTTAGCTATTCGGACATATAAAAGAAGTCGTGAACTCCAGAAAGGAGGGAACTCAAAGAAAGATACCTGCGAATGGTACTGCTACTTTAAAGCCTAGGGCTAATAGCAAGACAGAGAGATTCTTGGCATGGAGAGATGTGCTAGACTCTATTTTTATCCTAATAGCCCCATCCTCTTTCAGATTCCAGTTACCATCAGATTGAATGAAAGGGATGACCAGCAGATGATAGCAAGGCTAAACAGATTCGAGATTCTCGACCAGATGAGCGAACAGGGCAAGCACGTACTACCAGAAGAGTAGACCTCAGGGCGAGATAAAGGTGAGGGCCGAAGAAGGCATTGACTTGGAAGTAGTCTTGGTGCCAGAGCTAGAGGTAGGCGAAGAAGTGCTATTCTTGAAAGTAAGTGAGTATACCTTTTCTAGTTAATATTGAGTTGATTGGGGCTGTTATGATGTATTGTGGATGGATGTTGGTTGTATAAATGAATTGGGATTGATTGGTGATTGAATTGGAATGGTATAAAATTGGGAAATCGCGTAAACATAGCCGTCGTAATGTCCGATTTACTTTAGACTGCTTTTGTTCAAAACATTAGGACCCGAGAACTCCCTGCTAGGTTTTGACCATTGCCATGTTTAGATAGTTCATGTTACGTGCTTCGTTTTGATATGTGGTTCGTTTGATTCCGATGTACGGTTTAGGAGAAACGGCCGTTTTAAGTAACGACGTTTCGCGAACGAATCATTACCCCTCGCCTTACTTTGAAACATATGTTAATGACATAAAAGGGCTAATTGGAGTATGAAACATTTATGTAGAGTGTGTTAGGCAGTTGGTAAGACTCTCGCGAAAGAATCGACTTAAAACTCATAATGGTTAAATTATTAAAAATGGTGGAGCCGAGGGTACTCGAGTGACTTAAGAGAATCAGTAAGGGCAAAGCGAGCGTTAGAGTCTAATTTGGTTAAAGTATAGATTTACAAGTGACTTTGGTTTAATTCCAACTCACATGTTGTTTATAGGTTACCAGACTCGTCCCGAGCCATTTGTAACCCCCAGTCGCTCAGGCAAGTTTTCTACCCGTATAACTGTTGTTGTGATGTATATGTGTATATGCATGATCTTGCGATAAATGCATATTTGTTATTAGCAAATTCTTGCGATATATTGTAGCATGTGATATGGTATATATGCATGCCTGTTTCATATTCTTGATTTATATATCTGTTGGTTCAATGCTTATAGTTGCATAATACTTATGCTAGAGATAAGCGGTATTTGAGTTTACCCTTAGTATAGGGGATCAAAAGGTGAACATATTCTTAAACCGGGAGTCGATGTTCCCGAGTATATTATATATATATTTATATATATATGGATATAGTTTTCAAAACTATTGATCGAATAAGGTTTATTCGATAACTGTATATTAATTAATGAATACTATTTGAATATTCATTCGAGGACTTATGACTCTGTTTATTATATTTAATGATTATTAATTGATTATTCATTTGAGGATGTATGACTCACTTTATTTTATTTAATGAATATTATTTATAATATTCATTCGAGGTATTATGACTCCGCTTATTATTTAATGATATTCTTTGTTTTATTAAAGAATAATGTTTCGATAATCAAACTTATTTTCGATTATTCAAATAAAGATAGTACTTTCGTATAAGTATATCTTTGGTTATTTAATATCCATTTCAAGTATGAGTTTTAAAACTTCTACTTCAAATATTTTAATAAGGATTATCTTTACGAGAATATTATTTAAATAATATATTCAGATATTTCTAATATATCAAGACTGATTTATTTTAATAAATCAGTAGTACTCCAAACATTCTTAAAAATATTTTCGAGTCTTCAAAATGATTTTTAAAGTTAGAGTGGACCCCAAAACTCATTTTTATATTTAAGCTCTTCCTTTCAAAGGGGATTTAAATACTCGCTCAAAACCTGGGGGATCCAGCTCTGTGGTGTATTTTACATTCGCAATGTGGTTGCTGTTTTGAGAAAACAAATGAATTGATTACTTACCCAACGTTCGGGAAGTAAGCCCATCTAATTGAGTCAGCATAAGCGACAGACCGGGGTACGGTCTATCAAAGTGTAAGTGGCTGGGTGGCAGTCCATCAACGCGTAAGAGGCCGGGTGGTGGTCCAGCACAAGGTCCTTATGTGGCCAGGGTGATGACCGGTGGGGGATTCATCCATCTACTAGTAGAAAAGGTTACTTATTGGTATCTTTGCCTGATCAGCAAGATATCGGGTTTATGCCAAAATTATTTTCCTTTCCAAAATTCATTGGATGTTTCAAACTCTGTCCATACTTTACATAACAGAGATTCCAGGAAATCTTTAAGAGATATATATGTGGATATATATATCGGGACTAAATAAAGTATCTCGTAACTTTATTTCATTCAATAATATTTCAAAGATTGAATCTATTCAAGTCTTAACTTGTGGTCTCATCTATGGGATGACCTTTTTAAACCTATAATACTTTGAACAGTGGTAGTTCAAGTAGCCTTATAAATGATATAAGTATAGTGAAGTAATTGGTAACTTCATCCCTTGTTTTTGCTTATATCCAGTAAGTAATTATCTTTCACCTGATAAAGGTTTCCAGCAAGTTATCCATTTAGATGCTTGCGTTATTGTTTAACTATATATTATCTTGCGAGCTGTAATGCTCACTCTTGCTTTATTTCTTCATCACACAACAACAGTTAGGAAGGATGGCCAGACTCAAGCAGACCCAGCGCAAGAGCGTGGGAAGCGCCCCGCGCCTTCCCGTTGAGATCATAGGTGCTATAGCTGCAGAGGTAGATCTATCTGTAGATCAGACCATCTACTTTCGAGAATCAATTATGTATAATTATAACTTGTGGCTGATAATGGCAATTAATTGTAAACTTATTAAGTAATCATTTTGGGTTGTAATAACTTTTAAATTATGGATTCAAAGACTTGTACTTATTTCAATTTCATCTCTGAGACTATAACGGGTTGTGGTGTGTGTTAGTGTGGGGTCACAACATAAGGTTAATTATTATTAATTAAGTGAAGTGATATTGTGGAAAGAAAGACCGTGACGACTCGGATCCCCGACCCCGGATCTGGGGGTGTTACACTTCTTCTTTCTTTTCTGAGTTCCTAGACTTTGATTTTCCTCATCTTTAGCTTCCCTAAACTGAGGGTGCCTAGTCATGGCACATAGCATATTTCCATATCTGTAAATTCTTGCTACTCTTGACCTTAAGAAGGAATCCTTTGTTATTTTGAAGCTTGCCATAGATGCACCCATCAGCTTTTTTCAACAGTCCTAGGTGGAGAGAAATAAACAAATATTGGGTGCTTTGTTGAAATTGTGACACTTGCTTGTTTAGGTTTTAACAACACAAAGTTCTTGAATTCATTTTTCATTGAAGGTTCACCCTTTTTTCTTTTCCCTAGCTTCATTGCATCCATGGTAATTGGTTTTAACTGTGTGGTGTGATTCACATATTTTGCTTGATAAGCAGTTGAACCAAATACGTGTGCAATCCTATCTTTAATCTATTTCCTATGTTCTTTTATCTTGAGCACAACTGCTGCAAGATTTATGAGATCAATATTGTCCCCCTTTTTGTTATCATCAAGTAGAACAAGGTTTAAAGTTTGAGTAGCCACCAACTATTGTAGGAGTTGAGTTTGTTTATCTTGACCTTTCAGTATCTTGGCCATAAAGTTTTCAACTTTAGATAGTCTGTCATTGAGGGCCTCAACCTTTTTTGACAAAGCACTCTCTTTCCTGAGCTTGAGTTGCACTTCTCTCATAGTTAATTCTGGAAGCTTCTGTTCAATCTTCTCATTCAATTCTTTCTTAGCTGCCTCAACTGCATTTTTGATGTCATCCACATCTTGAGTCTGTTTGAGATATTAAATTTTATGCAATTGGAGAGACTCAAGGTGGGCTTCTAGGAGAGCTTTAGTGCTAGAATTTGAAGTAGCTTGAATGGGCTGATTGAGTTTGGTTGATTAATTTGAACATTGTTGAAGTGAAGTGATAACTGCATTCCTTACTGAGCATCCATTCTGGAGTTTATGTAGAAAAACTAGGGCCTTCATCTCCCCCTAGGTTAGTGCCAGCCTCATCATCAATATCATCTTTAAACTCAGAATCAACATGAGCTCCAAAATTTGAGTCCACATCATCAACTATAGGAGGTAAAGAGAATAAAGCATCATTAGCCCTTTGCATTGATGTTGTTGTGTGTACCAGATTAAGTGTCCTTTCTTCGTCCTCATTTCCCTGAACAACTAATGTTTGATAGGCTGTGATAGGGTGAGTAAATATCTCAGCATCTAGGGAAATAGAATCTATAACAGCTCTATATTCTTGTTGATATAATCTTTTCCTTTCAGCCTCATTGACATTCATTGACTCACTTGCAAAGGCTTCCATCCTTATCTCTCATATACCTGCTTTTCTCTCATGATCTTTCTATTCTTGCATCAAGGGCTCCCCTTGGCTCACCACCCTCACACCCTCACCTTCACCATCTAAGGTGGGGCTCCCCTCACTCTCCTTTTTTCATGATGGAAGAAATAATATGCATATGTTCACTCTTTTCCTCTCCTTTTTTCCTGAGAGCAACCCAGCCTTTTACTCAATTCACTCCCTTCCCTCAGACCTAAGAGTGATTGGTCAACTACTAAATCATTTGCACTTGTGATAGATTTTGAAATGTCAAGTTGTGAAGTGACATTCAACGGATGTGAAATATTCGTTGAAAGTGTAGTTGGAATTATCAACGGATGACTACTGTGAAGCATATCCATTGAAAGACAATCACTAATCAACGAATGAAGGATATTCATTGAGAAAGTAGAAGAAAAAAGAATATAAGTTGAAATTATTGTTGAGTCTGTGGAGATTGATTTTAGATTTTGTTGCACATACTTTCCAATAGTTTGAGAAAGAATTGACAAGTGATCCAACAAATCATCAATTAGATGATGATCACTTGCTTGGGATTTTGGCTCCTCCATAAATTTGAGAGATGGAGAATCAGGAATTGATATGTTTATCATATCCACATCCAGAAAATTTGTTGGAGAGTTTTGTGTGTGCTGTGTTTCGATTATGAGAGAATGGGGTTGTGACTCCATATTTACCGGACCCACATCAAACTGACTTTGTGAAGGTGCAGTAACTGAGTCTTTGACTGCAGTTGGCACTGTGTGTGCACCCTGTGACTCCCCCATAGGTTTAGCCTTCTTCTTTCTAATATAAGTTTGTGTTTGGTCAGTGTCCTTACCCCTCTTGTTTTGTGCTCTTGGTGGAGAGCTTATTTCAATAGTTATACCCTTTTGGGAGGATGCAATTAGAAATGAGGTTATTTCCTTTTGAACAACTACAGTCTTTTGGGAGACTCCCGTGTGGTTGGTTTGGGTAACAGTTGTCTCACACACCTTATCCTTGGGGCTTCTTTGATTTTCACCCCTTCCCTCACCATGCTCGCTACCCTGTACACTACCCTCAAGGGTTGTGGTAGTTGTTACAACTGGTGTCTTTTGAGAGATGTTAGGCACAAAACACGCGCTAATAATTCATGTAAGTATATGCGTTCACAAGTTATATAGAATGATTTCTAGTTCGTTCCCACAGAGACTCAGACTAATTATATTTAATTAACACTCACTCACCTATATATGATTACTTCTCAATGTCAAGACAATAACATTTAAGGTTGATTAACTAATTATTAACTACGAGAATAGAGCACTTAAATAACACTTGAAGTAATAATATTAAACACACATGAGATCATAACTTCATTACTACTTCATTCAACAGTTATTGTTGTTATCCTTAGCATGCAACATGGATGATATTAATCGAACAACACGAAACTGATAAAAGCCAACTTTCGTTGTACAAGTACCATTCTACAAAGCATCCACAATTAAGATAGAAGTTGCGTAGTCATCAATTACGTTGAGGCCCTATATGTCTACATAATTTGACAACATAACGATTTAAGCGCAAGTTATTCATTATGATTACACAGGGCAAGTAAAACGGTTAGAGTTACCCACTAATCATGCATACAATACATGAACCTATGCTAGCATGGCAAGTTCTAAATCTTAAGATTCACTGTCGCTTCACAAGAGATTAACAGGCTATCTTATATATTTGCGACACACATAAGACGAATATGTACAACCTATACTAGATATCCTACAATCATCACATACCAAGGTATTAAACAATTAACTAAGGAAATCCATAGTAAATCCGCTACGACCCCATAATCACGATTAGCCCATGATAGAACTCATCGTCACCATGGGTTCATATGAAAACATGATAATAACACGATAATATAAACTAACTAACTATTTATTAAAACCAGAGTACGTCACAAGAGTATTAAGGTCCAAAGTAAAGAAAACTAGCATCCACTGTTACAACGAATAAAAGAATCACAAATTAACGTATGCTTTCTCTTCTTCATTGCGGTGTGCTAAAACGGTCTTCTTTTCTTCTCTACTTACTTGATGAATAATTATTCTTGTTTTTATGAACGTCTCTTAATATTACTGGAATAGAGTCCCACATGAATCAGCCGTCTCAGAAGTCCAAATGAAACACAACTTAATAAAAATCAGAATTGAATTTCCCGACTCCGGGCGGCAGCCCCAGCTTCCCAGGCGGGCGGCCCAGATGCCAGGCGGCCGCCCCAGATCCCAGGAGGGCGCCTGGCAGGTTTCTGGAAAAAAATATTTTCCTTTTCCTGATTTTGCTGAATTCTTTGCACATTCCCCCGAGACTAATCCCAAGAACTTCCCTAGGCTTATTTTGATGAAATCTCCCTGCATACGCAAGTTACACCATGAAATGCAAAAACACTCGAAAGTGCATCAAATACACAAAGATACTTGATTTCAAAATATCAATTCAAGCCATTATAAGATGTTCTAAGTGGTATAAAATGCCACTTATCAAAACCCCAAACTTAAATCGATGCTTGTCCTCAAGCGTCACAAACTCAAAAACAAAATAAAAACATGCATGAATGCAAACTACATGAAATGCAGCGATCCCCCTCGCGATGACTAAACCAACCAACACATGATATCTCAACAAATGCAATTAGGCGACTAAAGGTCAATCAAATCATGCAAGCTAACATACAACTAGAAACGTGGTGTGTGCGGATGCTTAACAGATATGCTTCGAAACTAGATTAATTATCATAACTCAATTATCCTCAAGGCAATCACATGATTATATGAAGAATAAATTCTAGACACAAAATAACTTATAACACTTCAAGATTATTGGGGTTTATTACGGAATCATGCTTTTATTCAACACATAAAACAAATGCTTATTTGATCATCCAATGAGTGAGGTCCACAAAAGACTTATGCAATGGTATCCATTTAGCGAGCGTTAGGTTAGCAAATCCCAGACTATAAAAGCCTTAGGTCACTAGGCAGAAAGTCCCCTAAGAACTTAATAACTCGAATACCAAAGAGCTCACTCATGATCAATTGTGCATTAAACCATATTTTTTTCTTTTTTTATGTTTTTTTTCTTCATTTTGTTTTTTTCTTTTTCTGAATTTTTTTTCAAATTTCTGAGCAAGTGCGTTTCGCTCCATCTTGCTCAACCCTAGACTACTCGCATATAATATGAGCCGACTACTAGTTATTTGACACCTAGCCACGACTAGCAATGAATTCCAATTTTCACTCCAATTTTTATCTTTTCATGCCTTTTATCATTAAGAGCCTATCATCCATTCTAAGCATAAGCAATAAATTAACCTCGAAAACCATCAAACCATGACATCAATCTAGCCCTTCAGCATACTCTAATACTTAGTGAAATTACAAGTGTTTTTAGCATGCATGTCAACCTAACTAGCTTCAACATCACTTTAACGCTATCACTACACTCGCATCAATATTAAATATCAATCGTTAAAGCAACACAAAAGGGATCATGGTATATGCATGAACTAAACAACATGATACACAAAGCTATAAAATAAAAAAAAACTATATGGCAAAAATATGCAACTATATGAACTAAACTATCATGAATATGTAACTACATGACACACACATAAATATTCTCCTTAACTACCACCCCCAAACTTAAAATCTTTACTGTCCCCAGTGAAGGTAGTAGAAAGGAACACAGGGTATACCTACTCAGAGAAATCATCATCATCACCCTCAGAGGGTGGAGTGTCAGAAGGCGGATAAGCAGAGTCCTCACCAAAAACGGGCCACTGGATGTCAGCTCCAAGGCCTCTGAAAGCAGTCCCAAGTGCTAGTGTGAGCTCCTGAGCAAACCTACTCTGCAACTCGTACATCGCATCCATCCTCCTGGATAGCCTCCTATACTGGGCATCAGCCATCTCTGAACCAGCACCTCCCTGGGCTCTAGAAGAACCTGCCTCGTCATGAGCCTGACTGGGCCTAGCCATCGTAGCACTAGCTGCTGGACGTCCTCCTGGAAGACGATATCCCAAACCATGCACCTCGGGCTCTCCACCCGTCCATTCCTGCATTGCATTCAGCATCGATGAATCAATAGGAGCGGTCGGCATCTGCTCATAAGAAAGCCAGTAGACTCCAACTGCCCTGCACAGCTTCGTGACAGTAGAGGCATAAGGGATGTTTTTTTGCGTCCTCCCCCTCAAAAACTTCAAAATCACTTGGTAGATGAACTCCCCAAGGTCCACATAAAACTCCTCATTCAGAATCCCCCATAACAACCTGGCTCTCTCAACTGTAACCTCATGTGCATGCGAAGAAGGCAAAATATTAGCACAAATAAAGGCATTCCATGCACGGGCATACCTGTTCATCGTAAAAATCGGAAAAGAACGATACTCGTTAGATCCCGTCTTAAACTTCCACACCGTGCCCGGCTGATAGAGAGTAGTAACAATCAAATCCAAATCAAAATCCTCGAGGGTCTTCTCATTCCAATTCTCCTGCTCGGGCTTCCTTTGTCGCTGCCCAATAACACGGCGAATTGCCTCGGGCTGGTAATCACCCGTAAGCCCCCTAACAACAGTATACCCATTCTTGTCACCCTTTCCATTCGCATAAAACTCATGAACCACACTCATCGGGACCGCCTCCGGTGACTCACAAAACGAAATCCACCATTTCTCAGCAATCATCGACAATAACTCACCATCCCTCCCCGATGGCAAAAATACCCTCTCCTTCAGAATCGGCTTAGTCAGAAGCCTAGGATACTCCTCCTCAGCAGCCCTATCCACCAATCGGGGCCTCGCAGCAGTACTTCTTGAAGAATCAGCAATAGGAATGGTGTTACTGCTATCAACAGTTCGAGATCTCTTTGGGGCCATTGAAACTGAGAATAAGTGTTTGAAAGTTGTGTTTTGTGTGTAGGAGAGAGTCTGTAAGTTGAAAGTATATGGGAGTGTATACGAGAGGTTGCATGTATATATAGGGTAGGATTTAGGTTTAGAATTTGAACAGGAGTGGGGTTGTGGATTGTTTGTAGGAGGAAAAACGTGGGTAGTGGGGTTATGGCTGGTGGTATTCTTGTTTTTTTTGTTTTTCTATTTTTTTATATAAGGTCAAAAAACTTTTCCAGCAGAAGGGCTCCAGGCGGCCGCCCAGGCTTTCCAGGCGGGCGCCCCAGCTTTTAGGCGGCCACCCGGGCTTGCCAGGCGGGCGCCTGGGAGGTCTCTGGAAATTTTTTTCTGCCCATTTTTTTCTGATTTTTTTGGGTTTTTGGATAGAGTACCAACTTCTAAGGGTTCCTATAGTCTCAAATCTTGGGTTGCCTCCCAAGAAGCGCTTCTTTTACGTCATTAGCTTGATATAGAGTAGCGCGATCAAGTTGACAATAAAACGGCACTAACCACTTCCCGGTTTGCCGTGTCCCCATAATAATGCTTTAATCTCTGACCATTAACCTTGAATGCTTGGCCCGGATCGTTATCAAAATCTCCACCGCTCCATGGGAAACACAATTTTGACGATAAATGGTCCAGACCACCTTGATTTCAACTTTCCAGAAAAAAGTCAGAGACGAGAGTTGAATAAAAGAACTTGTTGCCCCGTCACAAATGACTTAGGAGATAACTTCCTGTCATGCCACCTTTTCACTTTTTCCTTGTATATTTTGTTGTCCCCTACGCTTGCAGTCAAAATTCATCAAGTTCATTTAACTGAAGCATTCGCTTCTTCCCAGCTGCATCTAGATCAAGGTTTAACTTCTTTAAGGCCCAATAAGCCTTATGCTCAAGCTTTGCAGGTAAATGACATCCCTTACCATAGACAAGTTGAAACGGGGACATCCCAAGTGGAGTCTTGTATGCTGTTCTATAAGCCCAAACAGCTTCATCGAGCTTCAAAGACCAATCTTTCCTTGACGGACAAATAACTTTCTCTAGAATACGCTTGATCTCTCTATTAGACACTTCAGCTTGACCATTAGTTTACGGATGATAGGCAGTAGCAATATGATGATTCACATTGTAGTGCTGCATCATAGAAGTGAACTTACAGTTGCAGAATTGTGACCCCTCATCACTTATGATCACTCGTGGCGTTCCAAACCTTGTGAATATCTGCTTATGAAGAAAATTCAACACTACCTTTGCATCATTTGTCGGCAGAGCCTTGACTTCTACCCATTTCGAGACATGATCGACTGCCAGCAAGATGTACAGATTATTGTAGGACGAGATAAATGGTCCCATGAAATTGATTCCCCAAACATCAAAGACCTCAACTTCAAGCATCACATTTAAAGGCATCTCATCCTTTCTAGTAAGATTCCCAACTCTTTGGCAATGATTACACCTTAAAATGAACTAATGTGCATCCTTAAACAACGTAGGCCAGAAAAAACCTGCTTGCAGAATACGAGCTTCTGTCTTTTCACCACCATAATGTCCACCATAAACTGTGGAATGGAAGTCTCCTAATATCCCCTCCGTCTCACAGAATGAGATAAATCTCCTGATGATCTGGTCAGCTCCTTGTCTAAACAAATATGGTTCATCCCACATATACCACTTCACCTCATGCAGAAACTTCTTCTTTTGAGCTGTATTCATATTAGGAGGCATTATATTGCTGACAAGATAGTTCACAATGTCTGCGAACCATGGCTCTTCCTCCTGAACTGCGAACAACTTCTCATCCGAAAAAGATTCATTTATCAATGTCTTATCATGTGAAGTAGATTGGGATTCTCCAGTCTAGAGAGATGGTCAGCTACTTGATTCTAAGTACCTTTTTGATCCTTGATCTCTAACTCAAATTCCTGTAGCAAGAGCACCCAACGAATAAGTCTAGGCTTCGAATCCTTCTTTGAGACCAGATAGCGAATGGTAGCGTGATCAGTGAATACTGTCACCTTTGTCCCAAGTAGATAAGATCAAAATTTTTCAAAACCAAAAACTATAGCCAAGAGCTCCTTCTCGGTAGTGGTGTAGTTCAATTGAGCTCCATTAAGCGTCTTACTAGCATAGTAAACCACATGAAAGATATTATTCTTGTGTTGCCCAAGAACTGCTCCTACTGCATAATCACTTGCATCACACATCATCTCAAAAGGTTCTGTCCAATCAGGTACCGTTATAACTGGTGCAATTATTAAACTCTTCTTGAGAGTCTCGAATGCTGCCAAACATTCATCATCAAATTTGAAAGGCACATCTTTCTCGAGCAAGTTGCACAATGGCTTAGATATCTTAGAGAAGTCCTTGATGAAACGCCGATAAAAACCCGTATGACCAAGCAAACTACGGATTCCTTTCACAGAAATAGGTGGCGGAAAATTTTCAATGACCCCCACCTTGGACTTATCAACCTCAAGGCCCTTGCTAGAGACTTTATTCCCAAGAATGATGCCTTGCTGCACCATGAAGTGACATTTTTCCCAATTGAGAACCAGATTGGTCTCAATGCACCTTTTCAGCACCAAACATAGATTATCTAGGCATTCATCATACGAATGTCCAAATACGGAGAATTCTTCCATGAACACTTCGACATTTTTTCCAATCATCTCAGAGAATATCGCCATCATGCATCTCTGAAAAGTGGCAGGTGCGCCACATAATCCAAAAGAAACTCTGCGAAAAGCAAATGTGCCAAATGGACAAGTGAAAGTAGTCTTTTCTTGATCTTCTGGTGCAATGTAAATCTGATTGTAACCCGAATAGCCATCCGGAAGACAATAATACTCATGTCCAGCCAACCTGTCAAGCATCTGATCAATAAATGAAAGAGGGAAGTGATCCTTCCTCGTGGCTTTGTTCAACTTTCTATAGTCATGCATACCCTCCATCCTGTGATTGTTTGAGTGGGGATGAGCTCATTCTTCTCATTTGCTACCACAATAATACCTCATTTCTTAGGTACACATTGCACGGGGCTCACCCAAGAACTGTCAGAAATAGGATATATAATTCCTGCATCCAGCCACTTTAGAATTTTTCTTCACCACTTCTTTCATGATAGGATTAAGTCTTCGTTGTTGCTCAACAGTCGGCTTACTACCTTCTTCTAGCAGAATTTTATGCATGCAATACGAAGGGCTGATCCCCTTTATATCTGCTATAGTCCTTCCGATGGACGATTTGAATTCTCTCAAGATCCTCAAGAACTTTTCTTCCTCACTACCTGAAAGGTCAGATGCAATAATAACAGGCAAAGTAGATGCATTGTCACACCCCCAACTTAAATAGCGAAATAAATATAGCTATTACATCTTTTTAATGAAGAATACACAACCAAAATCCAAGATCTTACAGTTTAGGGTTTGGAACAGCCCAACACTACCAACTATTACATCTGATTACAAATACCGAGTCCTCACACAACTATTATTACTTATTCTACCTGAGCTCGAACATAAGCATCAGCATCACAGGTCTTACGGGCAGTCTGCTTGAATCTAACCATAGCTGCTAGCTGTAATATAAGGGTAAAGCAAGAAGTGAGCCAAAAGCTCAACAAGTGCTAATAGTACAACGCAAAACATAAATCGAGATATACCTTTAGGAATGACAATGGAAAGACATAATCAATGATAACGAGAGATAAAACTTATGTGAGTTGGCATCATTTTGCTTGCATCAAAACAAATTTTAAAAATCATTCTTAATCAAAATCATTTTATGACGCTACGGATTACAGCCGATGATCAGCCGCGAAGTAATCCCGAACCTCGCTGGGTTCTAAAACATTATTGGGAATCCCTAGGCAACTTTTAAGCATAATATAAGTGTGGAAATGACTCGCGTCTCAGTCCAGATCCACCATTCAAAGAAAACATTTATCCCCCTTTGGGACTGAAAAATCCACATTTTAATCATTTTAAAAACTGATGCCGATTTATGACAAAATCTCTTTCGACTGTAATCATTTTTATCAAGGGATTATAGATCAACTTGAAACACTGGAAATATGACACTAAATCTCAGGGCCATGATCCACTAGACTTTACTATATTAGGGTAATTGAGAGGTTTCCATAAACAAGAACTTTGACAAGGAAATTGAGCAAGGCTATTGGATAATATGAAAGAGTAATGCCAAACTAGGCTTAAAGCAATGGTTGTAGACAAGGTATAGGTATTAGAACATCAAGAAGATAAGCATCACTGGTTCCAATAGGATAGAGGTGTTAAAATATAAAGAAAGTGATCATCAGCTCAAGATATAACAGGGTATCAAGCTTTTAGGGTAAGGATAGGGTTATCAAACAATCATGAATGAATTTTAAGAAATGATTGGCTTTTAGGTATCAAGATAAAGTTTCTATCGAGGTTATTTCAAGAGTTGAATCAAAGCATCAGGGTGCAATATCAAGATTTCTCAGGGATCAATAGCATGATAATCAAAAGGATCAATAAGGTATTATAACAAATCTCTATTTTATCATGGCATTAAACTATCATGAAAGACTTTTGAACTACTTGCAATACGTACTCGAGGGTTCATGGCATCTCTATGTAACTCAAAAATAAACAAAAGATACGCTTGATTTAAATATATCAAAATGACTCAGGACAATTGCATCGATATATATATGAACTGTTTACAGTAAATACGAAGGTCAAGTTGAATCACTTGCCTTGAGATAGACTGGTCTGGTCTGACTGGTAGGAGCAACAACTGGAGCTTCACTCGACTTTTATGGCAAGTTTTCCCTCGTCTCGAGATCCTACATAAATAATAATAATCCTCATTATAATATATTCTTACCATCTTAACCTATTTACAACCCGAAATTAAACATGGATGGCACTTAGGCCTATACGCACTTAATTCATATCCACCATTATATTTTCAAATGTACACACGTAGCCACATAATCACATATCGTATATTAATACCAAATAACATCATATACACCATAATGCCACACTAGGCTTGGATGATCTCGACTCACCACTTAAGTCACTTGGTCGCTAACTAAACAAAGTCTTCAAATTTGGGCTTCCTAACTCAATGTGCCTTTCCTAAATTATCCAAAACCTATTGACCCTCACTTGTGCCTTTTTCTCTACTGACCTTATACTATCTTACAACTATGGTGGTTGACCTAATACTCACTTCTAAGTGTTCTAAAACTATGTGATAAGTGAAAGTGCTCACTGGTGCAAATTTCAGAATGGTAACTAAGGTTTCTTGAGTGCATTAGACACTCTTAAACTACAAGTTTTTCTTCAAAATTTTTACACAAGACTCTCCTGACCTAAGGGCATCTCACCAGCTTGATGTGGCTCAAAGGCCTGGCTTGGGACTTCTTGGGCCTAAGCTAAAAGTCCAAGGTTCCCCTGTTTTTCTGGGCAGAAAATGCCCTGACTTGAATTAACTTGTGACACATGGTTCTAGCTCATATCCTATGAACTATAGTTGGAAAAACTTCTCTGACATACCCTCTAACTAAGGCCCAATTGGGCCTAATGAGGGCCTACCCATGACATGGCCAAATCTCCCTATTTCTAAGTTGCAACAAAACTGTCCCCTGCTGGACATATTTTGTTATTCTACTTGTGCACCTAACCAAATGACATGCAAACCTCCAACCAACTCCTAAAACCTATTATATACTCCCCATACTAACTTCTGGTAGCTTGGGCCTCAAAGTGCACATCAATGACATGGTCAAAACTCACTCTAAACCTCAGGGTATTAAACTGATTTTTCTGCAGAAATTATAACTCTCATTTTTCCAAGGTTTTGACTTGACAACTCAACTAACAAAAACTCAATACTTAAACCAAGACTTATACATGGTAATCTACTGAACTAACTCCTTTATTCTCAAAATAACATTGGGTGAGATCATCCATGCCTAAAAACAACAATATGCAACTAAATATATAACATGCAACTCATGGAAAGTACATAACAAGATTTCGGCTAGGCATAAAGTTGTAAATGCTTGCAAAATCGACTTGCACCTAATATTTATCCTTAATAATTATGAAATATAACTCCTTTTAAGTATTAATAAGAAATTCATCATGGAAACAATCTATTTAAGCACATCTATTTCGAATTTTATAGATAACAACATGATTTCGAAAAGAATAGCATGCAAAACATGGTTGATCATCATTTTAATGTCTTAAAACTAGCATGCATGGCTAAACATAAATTTATAATGAGATTTCAGTAGCATGCAAAGGATTTTAAAGCATGATATCTCCATAAAACACTTAGTTAGCACATATACATAATATATCTCATAGAGAGCTCTTGAGTTCACAAGAATCAAGAGTTTCTCTTTGGAGATCACACAAAACTACACATGCAACCATGAAACTTCATCTTCCAAATCACAAAACTCTTGGGAAGTATATAAAATAAATGTAGGTGAAAGAATTACACTAGGGAAGATGAGAAATGGAATGAAAAATGGAAGGGAGTGGGGGAAATGGGGTTCGGCCGAGAGCAAAAGGGAGGGAGGGGAAGAGAGAAATTTTTGTGGTGTGTTGGAGTGTGAAATGATGAATGACTTCTCTCCACTTTGATTTGTTTGTTTTATGCTATTTGGTTGACAAGTAATGAGTGGAAGTGAGAACTTACAAAAATGTCCCTTGGCTAAAGTTAGGCCATTTTGCATGCAAGGCTAAGGTAGTAATTTGGTAATAATCAAATGAGTTAGTGGGGTTGGAAAAGTCTTATTTGCCCTTTGAGAGAATAGAAAGAGAGTTTGCATGCAAGGTTATTCATGTATTTGATATTTATAACAAATAAAATTTGTAAAGATTTATTTTTATAAAATAAAATACAAGTTCAAAAATTATAAAATTTATACCATAAAATAACTTGTATTTTTAGAGACTTTATAAAATCATTTTCAAAATTTGTGATCAAAATGCCTTTTAAAAGAAGATTTTTCCAAAGCTTAGAATATTCCTTATAAATCAAAAATAAAGAAATTAAATAAACTCTTGCTTTGAAAAATCATATACTACCCAAAGCAAATTTATAATGCAGAAATTTTCACTCACACAAACGTACAATCATTGAATATATTTTCATTTGACTTAATATTATACCAAATTCACAAATAATATTACATAAAATGCCGGTCGTAACATCCTCTCCCCCTTAAGGGATTCTGTCCCCAGAATCTAAGAGAACAGATGAGGATACCGGGAACGCATATCAGACTCTAACTCCCAAGTCGACTCTTCGACCTTAGGGTTCTTCCAAAGTACTTTTACTAACTTTACTGACTTATTTCTAAGACTCTTTACTTGCCAGTCGAGTATTTTAACCGGTTGCTCCACAAATGACAGGTCTGCCTGAATTTCTACGGGTTCATATTCTATCACATGACTAGTGTCAGGATTATATTTCTTAAGTAACGACACATGGAACACGTTATGCACATGCCGATACTGAGGTGGTAAGGCCAACTCGTAGGCCACCTTTCCTACTTGACTCAAAATCTCAAAAGGACCTATGTATCTAGGTGCTAACTTTCCTTTCTTGCCATATCTCATCAACCCTTTCCTAGGTGACACCTTTAGCAACACAGCTTCGCCAATTTGGAATTGAACATCCTTACGCGCTGGATCCGCATACTTCCTCTGTCTATCTTGAGCAGCAAGCAACCTTTTCTGAATTAACTTGACTGAGTCATGCAACTGTTGTACCAATTCTGAGCCGAGAATTCTTCCTTCTCCAACTTCATCCCAACTTGTTGGTGATCTACATTTTCGCCCGTACAAAGCTTCATATGGTGGCATGCCGATACTGGAATGATAGCTGTTGTTATATGAGAATTCAATCAATGGCAGGTGGTCGTCCCAACTTCTTGCAAAATCGATTGCACAACTGCGCAACATGTCTTCGATTGTTTGAATCGTCCTTTCGCTCTGACCATCAGTCTGCGGGTGATACGCCGTGCTCATATTCAACTTCGTGCCAAGACATTCCCTGGAATTGCTTCCAGAATCTCGAGTTAAATCGGGGATCTCTGTCTGAAACTATTGATACGGGTACTCCATGCCTTAATACGATTTCGTGCACATACAGATGAACCAACTTGTCCAGTGACGACTTCTCATTTATTGGAAGGAAATGCGCCGACTTCGTAAGACGATCAATTATAACCCATATTGCGTCATGTCCGGATTTTGTTCGCGGTAGTCCTACTATAAAGTCCATAGCGATATTTTCCCATTTCCATTCTGGAATCTTCAGGGGCTGAATTAATCCGCTTGGTCGTTGATGTTCTGCCTTTACTTTCTGACAAGTATAGCACTTCGCAACCCATTCTGCCACGTCTCGCTTCATATTTGGCCACCAAAAGTTCTTCTTTAAGTCTTGATACATCTTGGTGCTTCCCGGGTGGATTGAAAATTTCGAATGGTGGGCTTCATGGAGGATCTTATTCTTTAATTCAGGTACATGAGGAATCCATATTCTGGATGAAAACCTTAGTATTCCTTGCTCATCCCTTTTAGTATTAATCTCTTCTCCAGATAACTGATTTTTCTCTTTTTCCATTACTTCCTCTTGACACTTCTTTATCTTTTCCATTAGTGTTGGCTGAAAGGTCATTGCACGACAAACTTCTTTGACTTTCCCATAAGCACAAAGTTCCAATTCAAATTTTCCGATTTCTTCAGATAACTCTTTTGATGTTATCATCATATTCAATCTCTCCTTCCGACTCAGCGCATCGGCCACTACGTTCGCCTTTCCAGGATGGTAATTTATCGAACAGTCATAGTCCTTGATCAATTCCAGCCATCTCCTCTGCCTCATATTGAGCTCTTTCTGAGTAAAAATGTACTTTAAACTCTTGTGATCCGTGTAGATTTCACACTTCTCTCCATAGAGATAGTGTCTCCAAATCTTGAGTGCGAACACTATGGCGGCTAGTTCCAAGTCATGCGTCGGATACTTTAACTCGTGCGGCTTCAACTGTCTTGACGCATATGCTATTACCTTACTGTGTTGCATCAACACACAACCCAAACCCTTATATGAAGCGTCGCTGAATATTACAAAATTCCCTTGATCATCTGGAAGTACCAACACCGGAGCTGTTACCAACTTCTGTTTTAACTCTTGAAAGCTATTTTCACATTCTGCACTCCATTCAAACTTTTGATTCTTTCTGGTTAACTTGGTCAATGGCGTGGCGATCTTCGAGAAATCCTTGACGAATCTTCTATAGTATCCGGCCAATCCTAGAAAACTTCGCACTTCCGTAGGAGTCTTTGGCCTCTCCCAACTCATAACTGCCTCAATCTTCGCCGGATCCACTTTAACTCCCTCATTTCCAATAACATGCCCCAAAAATTGAACTTCCTTTAACCAAAACTCACATTTGGTAAACTTGGCATACAACTTCTCTTGTCGGAGTATCTCCAATGCTATCCAGAGGTGCTGCATATGTTCTTCTTCCGACTTAGAATAAATAAGGATGTCATCAATAAATACCACGACAAATTTATCCAAATACTTCTTAAATACTCGATTCATCAGATCCATAAATGCGGCCGGAGCGTTGGTCAATCCAAACGGCATTACTAGGAATTCATAATGCCCATATCTGGTCCTAAATGCGGTCTTGGGAATATCTTCTTCCTTGATCTTTAATTGATGGTATCCCGATCTCAAATCTATCTTCGAAAAGCATTTTGCTCCCTTTAACTGATCAAAAAGGTCATCTATCCTTGGTAGCGGGTAGCGGTTCTTGATCGTTACTTTATTCAACTCCCGGTAATCTATGCATAGACGCATACTCCCATCTTTCTTCTTCACAAAGAGAACAGGTGCTCTCCATGGCGACGTACTTGGTCGTATCACTCCCTTATCCAATAATTCT
Source organism: Apium graveolens (assembly GCF_009905375.1). Taxonomy (NCBI): domain Eukaryota; kingdom Viridiplantae; phylum Streptophyta; class Magnoliopsida; order Apiales; family Apiaceae; genus Apium; species Apium graveolens. The sequence goes on from NC_133653.1 coordinate 154,508,063, forward strand.
TGTAGCTGGCTCGCCAACTCTTTCATTTCTGCTGGTGCCATCCTATACGGAGCCTTTGAAACTGGTTTCGTGCCTGGAGCAAGGTTAATCTCGAACTCAATTTGTCGATCTGGTGGTAAGCCTGGTAGTTCGTCGGGAAACACATCGGGGAACTCATTAACTACAGGAATATCTTCCATGCTGGGGCTGCCTCTCTCTGAATCCACTACATATGCTAGGAACGACTCACAACCTTTTCTAAGTAACTTCTTAGCCTGAATAATTGTAAGAAATAGTTGCCCTTGCCTCTGCCACTTAAATACTACCTTCTCTCCACTCTTCGTCTTTAAATACACTCTCTTGGTCTTACAATTTATCTGAGCGCTATTCTCTCCTAACCAATCCATTCCTAAAATTATATCAAACTCTCCCAGCTTGAAGAGTATCAAGTCGGCTGAGAACTTATATCCCGAAATATCAATCTCACATTTTGGACAAAATTGATTCACAGGAATCTTCTCTTGGTTCGCAATTACCACATTTACTACCTCACTCATAACCGTTTTATCACATTGGAGCTTATCAACAAAAGATTCTGATATGAAAGATCTTGTTGCTCCCGAATCAATCAATACTTTAGCTTTGACATTATTGAGTAAAAGTGTACCTGCTATCACCTCAGAATTCTGAACAGCATCTTTCATCTTTAGATCAAATGTCCTTGCTGTTGCTTGCGGGGTTGGTGCGGGTGGTGGAGGTAACGCCAATACCTCAGCTGGCACGCTTGCACTGGTACTTGCCACGTTCATCAGAGCTCTGACTGGTCCTGTTGCCTTACACTCCCTAGCCATATGTCCAGTCTTCCCACACTTGTAACACGTAACTCCTGGCTTCGGCATCTTGCACTCGTTTGCCAAATGTCCCTTCTGATTGCACCTATAACAGGTCATACTCAGCTTATTACATACTCCGGGGTGCCTTCTTCCACAGTGCTTGCATTCTGGCCTCTGGAACCTGTTTTCTCCAACTTGCCCTTGGCTTGCCTGATTGTTCCCTTTTGATTCTTGCCTTTTGCCCAAATTTCCCTTCCTTTGAAAATTTCCGCCCTTCTGGAAACCAATCCTCTTTACATTCCGATCTTGCGAACTTCCATCTTCAGACTTTTCTCCATAAAATGGAACCTTCCTCTTCTTGTTATCCCTCTCTTTCCTTGACTGCATCCCACTATTCTCAATCAGAGCAGCTTTCTGTACTACTCCCGTATAAGTTTCAAGCTCAAACATAGCCACCCTATCTCTGATCCAAGGCTCCAATCCTTGCTGAAATTTCTTTGCTTTTTCCTCCTCAGTGCTGGTATACTTTGTCACAAACCTTGACAACTCAGTGAACTTCTTCTCATACTCCAATACAGTCATGTTCCCTTGCTTCAGCTCAAGAAATTTTAGCTCCATCTGATTCTGCATGTACTTAGGGTAATACTTGTCCAGAAATAACTTTTTAAATCTCTCCCAAGAAACCTGCTGAGTGACTTCCATAGCTTTTACTGATTCCCACCAATAGATGACTTCTCCCTTCAAGAAGTAAGTGGCATACGGCGTCTTCTGATCGTCTCCTAACTGTACCAACTCAAAAGCCCTTTCCATCTCCTTGATCCAGGTGTTTGCTATCACTGGATCAGTGGTATCATGAAATACAGGTGGATTCACATTCTGAAAAGCTTTGAAAGTGACAATTTGTCTTGGTGGTACTGGTGGTTCAGGTGGTTGGTGTGGCTCACGGTTATCTTGGTTTTCAATTCGTTGTTGAAGGGTTAGTTGTTGTTGAGCTATAGCATTGGTTTGCTGTTGCAAGGTTTCCAGTAGTCGAAGAATATTTGGGTCTGTGGTGAAGGTGGTTGTTGGGTTCTTCTTTTTGGGAGGCATGATCCTGAAATAAGAGTTGTGTCATAACAAATATGAATGATAAAATGATTCGAGGGTATCGCATGGCATTCTCATTTACATATGGGGTCAAGTTTCCAAATTAAGCAGATATGATGATAAAAACATAAAATAACAGTTGAGAGCAAATGGAACAATAGCACATAATTATTGAAATTTTTAAAGGTCACAGTACATAGGATTGGGACATAGTCTGATTCTAGGAATAACAGGCTTATTTAAAGGAAAGACGGAAACAACTGGGGATTCCATAGAGTCTGATAGTACAACAACATGAAAGGTAAATGGAAAGAACTAAGGCTCCACTCCATCTGAACGGGGCTTGGTAGTCTTTTCCTCTCGAAGCGTCTTCACAATGCTCTGGAGCTCATCCGCCACCATCTGAATGACATACTGGCTGGTACGGTCCCGGTGTGCTGGTATCTCCTCAAGCTTAGTGTTGACGTACTGAACCAAGGTCTCAAGTCTCGCAATCATCTGCTCCTTGGGCTTCCCTTCGTAGTTTCGGCTGTCCGGATACACGTTCTTCAGTCGGTCTATCAGTCGGTCGTACTTGCCCTGAAGCATGTCGAACTCGCGCCTCAACTCAGCATACACGGAGAAAGCAATAGTGTCGTCCGACCCAGAGGATGACGAGGAATGCGCCCTTTGCTGACAACCAATAAGAGGAGTATTAATAATAATTTACTTAACCTACTCTCTCGCATAATATCTATAACCTACACACAAATCCTATAACCTATTTGGGCTGTCCAGGGACTCTAAACCGTAGCTCTGATACCAAAACCTGTCACACCCCCAACTTAAATAGCGAAATAAATATAGCTATTACATCTTTTTAATGAAGAATACACAACCAAAATCCAAGATCTTACAGTTTAGGGTTTGGAACAGCCCAACACTACCAACTATTACATCTGATTACAAATACCGAGTCCTCACACAACTATTATTACTTATTCTACCTAAGCTCGAACATAAGCATCAGCATCACAGGTCTTATGGGCAGTCTGCTTGAATCTAACCATAGCTGCTAGCTGTAATATAAGGGTAAAGCAAGAAGTGAGCCAAAAGCTCAACAAGTGCTAATAGTACAACGCAAAACATAAATCGAGATATACCTTTAGGAATGACAATGGAAAGACATAATCAATGATAACGAGAGATAAAACTTATGTGAGTTGGCATCATTTTGCTTGCATCAAAACAAATTTTAAAAATCATTCTTAATCAAAATCATTTTATGACGCTACGGATTACAGCCGGTGATCAGCCGCGAAGTAATCCCGAACCTCGCTGGGTTCTAAAACATTATTGGGAATCCCTAGGCAACTTTTAAGCCTAATATAAGTGTGGAAAGGACTCGCGTCTCAGTCCAGATCCACCATTCAAAGAAAACATTTATCCCCCTTTGGGACTGAAAAATCCACATTTTAATCATTTTAAAAACTGATGCCGATTTATGACAAAATCTCTTTCGACTGTAATCATTTTTATCAAGGGATTATAGATCAACTTGAAACACTGGAAATATGACACTAAATCTCAGGGCCATGATCCACTAGACTTTACTATATTAGGGTAATTGAGAGGTTTCCATAAACAAGAACTTTGACAAGGAAATTGAGCAAGGCTATTGGATAATATGAAAGAGTAATGCCAAACTAGGCTTAAAGCAATGGTTGTAGACAAGGTATAGGTATTAGAACATCAAGAAGATAAGCATCACTGGTTCCAATAGGATAGAGGTGTTAAAATATAAAGAAAGTGATCATCAGCTCAAGATATAACAGGGTATCAAGCTTTTAGGGTAAGGATAGGGTTATCAAACAATCATGAATGAATTTTAAGAAATGATTGGCTTTTAGGTATCAAGATAAAGTTCCTATCGAGGTTATTTCAAGAGTTGAATCAAAGCATCAGGGTGCAATATCAAGATTTCTCAGGGATCAATAGCATGATAATCAAAAGGATCAATAAGGTATTATAACAAATCTCTATTTTATCATGGCATTAAACTATCATGAAAGACTTTTGAACTACTTGCAATACGTACTCGAGGGTTCATGGCATCTCTATGTAACACAAAGATAAACAAAAGATACGCTTGATTTAAATATATCAAAATGACTCAGGACAATTGCATCGATATATATATGAACTGTTTACAGTAAATACGAAGGTCAAGTTGAATCACTTGCCTTGAGATAGACTGGTCTGGTCTGACTGGTAGGAGCAACAACTGGAGCTTCACTCGACTTTTATGGCAAGTTTTCCCTCGTCTCGAGATCCTACATAAATAATAATAATCCTCATTATAATATATTCTTACCATCTTAACCTATTTACAACCCGAAATTAAACATGGATGACACTTAGGCCTATACGCACTTAATTTATATCCACCACTATATTTTCAAATGTACACACGTAGCCACATAATCACATATCGTATATTAATACCAAATAACATCATATACACCATAATGCCACACTAGGCTTGGATGATCTCGACTCACCACTTAAGTCACTTGGTCGCTAACTAAACAAAGTCTTCAAATTTGGGCTTCCTAACTCAATGTGCCTTTCCTAAATTATCCAAAACCTATTGACCCTCACTTGTGCCTTTTTCTCTACTGACCTTATACTATCTTACAACTATGGTGGTTGACCTAATACTCACTTCTAAGTGTTCTAAAACTATGTGATAAGTGAAAGTGCTCACTGGTGCAAATTTCAGAATGGTAACTAAGGTTTCTTGAGTGCATTAGACACTCTTAAACTACAAGTTTTTCTTCAAAATTTTTACACAAGACTCTCCTGACCTAAGGGCATCTCACCAGCTTGATGTGGCTCAAAGGCCTGGCTTGGGCCTTCTTGGGCCTAAGCTAAAAGTCCAAGGTTCCCCTGTTTTTTTGGGCAGAAAATGCCCTGACTTGAATTAACTTGTGACACATGGTTCTAGCTCATATCCTATGAACTATGGTTGGAAAAACTTCTCTGACATACCCTCTAACTAAGGCCCAATTGGGCCTAATGAGGGCCTACCCATGACATGGCCAAATCTCCCTATTTCTAAGTTGCAACAAAACTGTCCCCTGCTGGACATATTTTGTTATTCTACTTGTGCACCTAACCAAATGACATGCAAACCTCCAACCAACTCCTAAAACCTATTATATACTCCCCATACTAACTTCTGGTAGCTTGGGCCTCAAAGTGCACATCAATGACATGGTCAAAACTCACTCTAAACCTCAGGGTATTAAACTGATTTTTCTGCAGAAATTATAACTCTCATTTTTCCAAGGTTTTGACTTGACAACTCAACTAACAAAAACTCAATACTTAAACCAAGACTTATACATGGTAATCTACTGAACTAACTCCTTTATTCTCAAAATAACATTGGGTGAGATCATCCATGCCTAAAAACAACAATATGCAACTAAATATATAACATGCAACTCATGGAAAGTACATAACAAGATTTCGGCTAGGCATAAAGTTGTAAATGCTTGCAAAATCGACTTGCACCTAATATTTATCCTTAATAATTATGAAATATAACTCCTTTTAAGTATTAATAAGAAATTCATCATGGAAACAATCTATTTAAGCACATCTATTTCGAATTTTATAGATAACAACATGATTTCGAAAAGAATAGCATGCAAAACATGGTTGATCATCATTTTAATGTCTTAAAACTAGCATGCATGGCTAAACATAAATTTATAATGAGATTTCAGTATCATGCAAAGGATTTTAAAGCATGATATCTCCATAAAACACTTAGTTAGCACATATACATAATATATCTCATAGAGAGCTCTTGAGTTCACAAGAATCAAGAGTTTCTCTTTGGAGATCACACAAAACTACACATGCAACCATGAAACTTCATCTTCCAAATCACAAAACTCTTGGGAAGTATATAAAATAAATGTAGGTGAAAGAATTACACTAGGGAAGATGAGAAATGGAATGAAAAATGGAAGGGAGTGGGGGAAATGGGGTTCGGCCGAGAGCAAAAGGGAGGGAGGGGAAGAGAGAAATTTTTGTGGTGTGTTGGAGTGTGAAATGATGAATGACTTCTCTCCACTTTGATTTGTTTGTTTTATGCTATTTGGTTGACAAGTAATGAGTGGAAGTGAGAACTTACAAAAATGTCCCTTGGCTAAAGTTAGGCCATTTTGCATGCAAGGCTAAGGTAGTAATTTGGTAATAATCAAATGAGTTAGTGGGGTTGGAAAAGTCTTATTTGCCCTTTGAGAGAATAGAAAGAGAGTTTGCATGCAAGGTTATTCATGTAATTTGATAATTATAACAAATAAAATTTGTAAAGATTTATTTTTATAAAATAAAATACAAGTTCAAAAATTATAAAATTTATACCATAAAATAACTTGTATTTTTAGAGACTTTATAAAATCATTTTCAAAATTTGTGATCAAAATGCCTTTTAAAAGAAGATTTTTCCAAAGCTTAGAATATTCCTTATAAATCAAAAATAAAGAAATTAAATAAACTCTTGCTTTGAAAAATCATATACTACCCAAAGCAAATTTATAATGCAGAAATTTTCACTCACACAAACGTACAATCATTGAATATATTTTCATTTGACTTAATATTATACCAAATTCACAAATAATATTACATAAAATGCCGGTCGTAACATGCATCACCTAGAAAAGCATACCTCAAGTGTTCAGGCAATGGTTTAAGCTCCAAAGTTGGCGCTTCCTCAATAGATGGTTTGAGTTTTTCATCAGCATTCTTGAGATCAGTATTACCAAGAGATTCAAATGGCATGTCTAGATTTAACTTCCAAGGAGAAGCATTTACATATTGTAATTGCTCATTGCCTTCCTCATCTTCACTGTCAAATTCTCCCACTAAGGCTTTTTCTAAGGCATCAGACATTAGCACATGATCAAGTTCTGAAGTAACTGCATAATCAATCAAATCCACCTTGAAGCACTCCTCGTCTTCTGTAGGGAATTTCATAGACTTGAATACATTGAATGTCACATCCTGATCCTGCACCCTCATAGTAAGTTCACCTTTCTGCACATCTATCAAAGTACGGCCTGTAGCCAAGAAAGGTCTTCCCAAGATTATGGGAATTTTCTTATCTTCCTCGAAATCCAGAATGACAAAGTCTGCAGGGAAGAAGAGCTTATCCACCTTTACTAACACGACTTCCACGATGCCTCGTGGGTATGTAATAGAACGATCATCCAATTGTAGAGACATGTAGGTGGGCTTTTGATCAGGCAAATTCAGCTTTTTGAAGATAGAAAACGGAATCAGATTGATGCTTGCTCCTAAATCGCAAAGGCACTTGTCGAATGGTAACTTGCCAATGGTACAAGGAATGGTGAAGCTACCTGGATCCTTAAGCTTTGGAGGTAATTTTTTTTGCAGCACAACACTGCACTCTTCCGTTAGAGCAACGATATCAAGATCATCCAGTTTTACCTTCCTTGAAAGAATACTCTTCATGAATTTCACATAACTAGGCATTTGCTCCAGAGCCTCAGCGAAAGGTATGTTGATGTGAAGTTTCTTGAACACCTCCAGAAACTTACCAAATTACTTATCCAGCTTTTGTTTTTGCAATCTCTTAGGAAAAGGTGGTGGAGGATAGAGCTGTTTCTCCCCTGTATTACCCTCAGGAAGAGTGTGTTTAACAGTAGTCTTCCTTGGTTCCGCCTCTCTTTCCTTTTGCTTATCTTCTTCATCTACAACTTTAGCTTCTCCATCTTTTGCTTTTTTAACATCAGCAACTTTTCCAGACCTTAAGGTAATAGCCTTGACTTGCTATTTAGCTTCCTTCCTGCCTGGCACTTCAGTATCGCTGGGAAGTGTGCCAGGTTGACGATTGAGCAGGGCATTGGCTATTTGACCGATTTGATTCTCCAAGGTCTTGATAGAAACAACCTGACTTTTGCACAACAGCTTTAGCTCCTCGAGATCAGCATTAGAAGGTGGATCAACACCTCCTTGTTGAGGATAAGATTGCTTTTGAGCATATTGCTGAGGTTGATGAAATCCAGGTGGATTAGACTGTTTACTTACGCCTTGCTGATATGGTTGCTGCACATTATTCTGAGTATTACTCCAGCTGAAATTGGGATGATTTCTGTTATTAGGATGATAAGTAGCTGGCACAGGCTGCTGCGGTCGCTGATAATTGTTCACATACTGAACAGATTCATTAACGAGAGAACATTGATCCGTAGCATGAGAGCCTGCACAAAGTTCACATACCATACCTATCTGATTGACTCCATAGTTGGCTAAAGAATCGAACTTCATAGACAGTGCTTGGAGCTGCGGTGCAATAGCTGTAGCTGCATCAACTTCCAGAATACCTGCTACTTTCCCAGGCATCATCCTTTGAGTCGGGTTTTGATGCTCGTTTGCATCCATCGTTTCAATAAGATTATAGGCTTCAGAATAGCTTTTGGCCCACAAGGCGCCTCCAGCTGCTGCATCGAGCATGGGCCAAGATTGGGCCCCCAAACCATTGTAGAACCCAATGATCCCCATCCAGTCAGGCATACCATGGTATGGACACTTTCTCAACATCTCTTTATAGCACTCCCAAGCTTCGCACATAGATTCTGTTGGTTGCTGCGCAAACTGAGTAAGAGCACTCCTCATTGCTGCAGTCTTGGCCATTGGATAGAACTTCACCAGAAACTTTTGCGCAAGATCTTCCCAAGTAGTGATGGACCCAGCTGGTTCAGAATGTAACCAGTCCTTAGCTTTATCCCTTAGAGAGAATGGGAAAAGTCTCAGCTTGCTAGCCTCATCAGTAACACCATTAAACTTGAAAGTACCACAGATCTCGAAAAAATTCCTGATATGCATGTTGGGATCTTCAGTCGGAGCACCTCCAAAAGACACAGAGTTCTGTACCATCTGAATGGTGCCCGACTTGATTTCAAAAGTATTAGCCTGAATAGCCGGATGAATGATGCTTGACTAAATGACATCAATTTTAGGCCGAGAAAAGTCCATAAGAGCTGGATGTGCTGCTGGAACTATACGATCACCCATGATTATCGGTTCTTTTTGCTAACTCTCTTTATCCGAATCTTTAAAATCTATCTGTTCCGTAATATCCAGAACCGAGTCTGTCACCTCAGCTGTATCTAGAGTCCTCTTGCGAGTGCGAGAACATGTTTGCATTAACGCTCGCTAGAGTACCTGAAACACAACCGGAAACAATAAGTAACAAGTCTTAATCAATGAGTCCTAACGACCACTGATGGTAAGTACATAAACTAAACAAATTAACACCGAGTCCCCGGTAGCGGCGCCAAAAACTTGTTAGGCACAAAACACACGCTAATAATTCACGCAAGTATACGCGTTCACAAGTAATATAGAATGATTTCTAGTTCATTCCCACAGAGACTCAGACTAATTATATTTAATTAACACTCACTCACCTATGTATGATTACTTCTCAATGTCAAGACAATAACACTTAAGGTTGATTAACTAATTATTAACTACGAGAATAGAGCACTTAAATAACACTTGAAGTAACAATATTAAACACACATGAGATCATAACTTTATTACTACTTCATTCAAAAGTTATTATTGTTATCCTTAGCATGCAACATTGATGATATTAATCGAACAACATGAAACTGATAAAAGCCAACTTTCATTGTACAAGTACCATTCTACCAAGCATCCACAATTAAGATAGAAGTTGCATAGTCATCAATTATGTTGAGACCCTATATGTCTACAGAATTTGACAACATAACGATTTAAGTGTAAGTTATTCATTATGATTACACAGGGCAAGTAAAACGGTTAGAGTTACCCACTAATCATGCATACAATACATGAACCTATACTAGCATGGCAAGTTCTAAATCTCAAGATTCACTGTCGTTTCACAAGAGATTAACAGGCTATCTTATATGTTCGCGATGCACATAAGACGAATAAGCACAACCTATACTAGATATCCTACAATCATCACATACCAAGGTATTAAACAATTAACTAAGGAAATCCATAGTAAATCCGCTACGACCCCATGATCACGATTAGCCCATGATAGAACTCATCGTCAGTATGGGTTCATATGAAAACATGATAATAACACGACAATATAAACTAACTAACTATTTATTAAAACCAGAGTACGTCACAAGAGTATTAAGGTCCAAAGTAAAGAAAACTAGCATCCATTGTTACAACGAATAAAAGAATCACAAATTAACGTATGCTTCCTCTTCTTCGTTGTGGTGTGCTAAAACGGTCTTCTTTTCTTCTCTCCTTACTCCTTGCTTGATGAATACTTGTTCTTGTTTTTGTGAACGTCTCTTAATATTACTGGAATAGAGTCCCACATGAATCAGCCGTCTCAGAAGTCCAAATTAAACATAACTTAATAAAAATCAGAATTGAATTTCCCGACTCCGGGCGGCCGTCCCAGCTTTTCAGGCGGGCGCCCCTGATCCCAGGCGGCCGCCCCAGATCCTTCCTAAGTGGGCGCCTGGCAGGTTTCTGGAATTTTTTTTTCTTGCTCCTGATTTTGCTGAATTCTTCGCACATTCCCTCGAGACTGATCCCAAGTACTTCTCTAGGCTTATTTTGATGAAATCTCCCTGCATACGCAAGTTACACCCTGAAATGCAAAAACACTTGAAAGCGCATCAAATACACAAAATACTTGATTTCAAACATCAATTCAAGCCATTATAAGACGTTCTAAGTGGTATAAAATGCCACTTATTAAGAGACACTAGAGATTGGTTTCTTAGACTTGGATTTTGAAGATTTTGGTTTGGTGACTTGGGTAGGCATCTATTTGATCATTTTCACAGATGCCATAGCCATAGTTGAAGTCAAAGAAACTGGAGGTTTGGAAGAGATATGAAGAGAAAAATTTACCTCACTTACCTGAGTTGCCTCAATGATCGGAAGATAGTTGAGAGGAACCTCACTGTTTAGGTTGTTCCTGTTTAAATCTGCAAGAACTCTCTTTTTCTTGAGCCCAACAAGCAAGCTTGTTGTTTGGGTTCTCAATCACAAGATCCTCAAAAAAATGATTAGCTATCATCATTAAAAATCTAGCATAATACACATTCCTAGGTCTTTTCAGAATGTCTCCTAACCTGTACCCTATTTCCAGCATGACATAGTTGCTAAAATTTATATATTTGTCAGATAAGAGCATATAGAGCATGTTAACCAAGGAAGAAATAATGGCATCAAAATTACTGATTTTTTTTCCAGAAATTACCTTAATAAAAGCATCACATGTAAAAATCCACTATCTTTTAAGACCCCCAATCTTTATATTACCTAAACTAACAGTATCAAGAGAATAGCCCATAGAAGTAAGCAAGTTAACCACATCAGTGTCAGTGTGTGGAACAGTTGTGTTATTCTCAGGCAATTTAAAGCATGATTGAATATCATCACAATTAACACAGTAATTTGTACCTTTGAGAGTAAAGGTAAGAGTCATGTTCTTGGATTCAAACAAAGCAGTTGTCCATACTTCCTCCATAACTTCACAGTAAATAGTTGGTAACTCGAGCATGGCATACTTTAATTTATAGTTGCTAATGAAGTCCATCATTTTGTGATAGTCTTCTTGAGAAACACTCTTGTACACCAAGGCTACTAAGTTGTTCTTCTCATAGACAAACCCAGATTGAGACATGACTTTCACAACCTGTGTCATTTTTGCTAGCTTTTGAAGTTACAGAGATAAAATAGATCTTGGAGATGAAGAGAGTAAATTTGTCTTGTGAATTTAGAGAAATATAAAAGTGAGATCTGTAATTAAAATAGGCTTTTATACTTTCCCATAAAAAGACAAATAAATGATTAAAAAAAGATAAATACCCAATGATAATTGCCAAAATAACCATTTAAGAATAAAGTGAACTGTAGAAATTCTAAAATAATCTATCAACATATACTTACAAACCTGTAAGTATATTTTTACGGATAAAAATCTAGATTCAACGGTTATGATTGTTCAACGGATATTCAATACATTATCATCCGTTGAAGGATAATGTGTCCAGAAATATTTTTGATTTTCAACGGATTATGATTGTTCAACGGATATTCAATACATCATCATTCGTTGAAGGATAATGTGTCCAGAATTATTTTTGACTTTCAATAACTAATTCTTATCCGTTGAATTCCATCGGTATTTACACTTAGCAAATCCTAATTTTGGTATCAGGATTTGTCAACTTGCAAATCCTGATCAAGCATCAGTATTTGTCAACTTGCAAATCCTGATCAGTAACAATAATAAGTCAAATTTATTTCTGGATGCATTACAAATTGTATGTACATCAATCATTGAAATTTAAGAATAGTCAATGTGCTTTTTCCTTATGAAGTGGTATTTGATGTCAATGTGGTTTTTCCTTGAATGCTCCACAGGATTTTCAGTGATGGCAATGGAACTTGTGTTGTCACAGAAAATTGGAATCTTGTCCACATGTAGACCATAATCCAACAAATAATTTATCATCCATAAAATCCGTGCACAACAGCTACCATAAGCAATATATTTAGCCTCAGTTGTGGAAATAGAAACTAAATTCTGTTTCTTACTAAACCAGGACACAAGCTTGTTTCCTAGAAATTGACACGTGCCAGTTGTGCTTTTTTTTATCTATTTTGCACCCTGCATAATCTGCATCTGAATAATCATTTAGATCAAAGCCAGAATCTCTAGGGTACCAAATGCCAAGTTTTGTTGTACCCTTGAGATATCTGAAATTCTTTAAATAGCTACTAAATGAGATTATCTAGGATCAACCTAAAATCTAGCATAAAGACAAATAGCGAACATTATATCTGGCCTACTAGCTGTTAAATATAAAAGTGAGCCAAACGTGCCTCTATAGTTTGAAATGTCTATAAACTTTTCAGTAGTGTTCAATTCAAGCTTAGTGGCAGTGGCCATGGGAGTTTTTGCAGATGTGCAATCCATTAAATAAAACTTCTTTAAAAGATCATGAATATATTTAGTTTAACTAATGAATATTCCATCACTAACTTGCTTAACTTATAAAGCAAGAAAGTAAGTTAGTTCTCCCATCATTCTCACTTCATATTTACTTTGCATCAATTTGACAAAGTTTTTGTAAAGATTTTCATCTATAGAGCCAAATATAATACATCTACATAAATATGAACAAGTATACTAGAGCCATTAACATTTCTAAAGAAAAGAGTTTTATCAACAGTACCTTTTGTGAAATGATTTTACAAAAGGAACTTTGACAAAGTATCATACCAGGTTCTAGGTGCTTGCTTCAATCCATAAAGTTCTTTCAAAAGATAGTAAACATAATCTGGAAAGTTGGGGTCTTCAAAACCTGGAGGTTGAATGACATAGACTTCCTCCTCCAAATCTTCATTCAGAAATGCACTTTTGACATCCATTTGATAGACTTTAAAATTGGCATGGGCTGCATAAGCTAGAAAGATTCTGATTGCTTTAAGTCTTGCAACTGGAGCAAATGTTTCATCAAAATCTATTCCTTCTTGTTGACAGTAGCCCTTAACAACCAATCTAGCTTTATTCATTATAACAATGTCATTCTCATCCATCTTCTTTCTGAATACCCATTTGGTATCAATAGAATTCTTGCCTTTGGGTTTGGGTACCAGCTTCCACACTTTATTCCTTTCAAATTGGTTTAGCTCTTACTGCATAGCTAAAACCCAATCATGATCCATCAAAGCTTCTTCTACCTTTTTTGGCTCTTCCGGTGACAGAAAACTGCTATACAAACCTTCATCTTGAGTTGCTTTTATTGTTTGCACTCTAGAAATTGCATCACCAATGATAAGTTTAAATGGGTGATCTCTTGTCCATTTTCTTTGAGGTTGAATATTTGCTCTAGATGAGGTGGCCTCATTAGTGTCTTGATGTGTAACTGAGTATTGACTAGATGACCCTGAGTTTGTGGATCTATGATTTGAAGATTGGGCTCTGTCAAACAATGATCTAGAATTATTTTCAACTGATGCTGAATTGCCTTTCAACGGATGATGCACTATGTCTCTCAAAGGATGCCGCACTTTGTCTTTCAACGAATACAGTATCTTGTCTTTCAACGGATGTTGCACTGTGTCTTTCAACGGATGCAACACTTTGTGCATCAACTACTGTTCCTTCATTTGAAGATAACTTTGAATATTCTTTTGTCATTACTTCAAGATCACTTTTATCATCACTATCATCACAATATATCTCAATATTATCAAATTTGAGGCTTTCATGGAAACCTTCAACTGACAGTCTTTCAATCTTTTTTTCATCAAACACAACATGTACTGATTCCATAACAATGTTGGTTGTTAGATTGTAGACTATATATGCTTTCCAACAGTATATCCAATAAAGATACCTTCATCAGCTTTGGTATCAAACTTTCCATGTTGATCAGTTTGATTCCTAAGAATATAACATTTGCATCCAAAAATATGAAGAAAGTTCAGTGTTGGCTTCCTATTTTGAACAGTTGATAATGAGTCATGCATTTGGCTTGATTAATCAAAGAAATATTCTGAGTAGTATGCAGTGTTACAACCTCAACCCAAAAATAAGTTGGTAACTTTGATTCTTCTAACATGGTTCTAGCTGCTTCAATCAATGATCTATTCTTTCTCTCAACCACTAAATTTGTTTTGGTGTCCTTGCAGCTGAGAACTCATGCATGATTCCATTTTCTTCACAAAATAACCTCATAGTAAAATTCTTGAACTCAGTTCCATTGTCACTCCTAATTCTTCTTACTTTGAGATCAAGATGATTGTTAAGTTGTCTTATATGATTGATAATGATTTCACTAGCTTCATCGTTAGATCCAAGAAAATATGTCTATGAGAACTTTGAAAAATCATCCACAATCATTAGGCAATACTTCTTCTTTGAGATAGATAATATATTGAGTGATCTAAACAAATCCATGTGCAATAGTTGTAGAGGTTCATCAATTATTGATTCAAGCTTCTTTTTGAATGATGCTTTCACTTGTTTTCTTTTTTGACAAGCACCACACAATCCATCTTTTGAGAACTCAACTTGAGGAATGCCTTTAACAAGGTCTTTCCTAACCAATTCATTCGTGGTCTTGAAGTTCAAATGGAACAGCTTCTTGTGCCAGGGCCAACTTTCATCTTGACCTTCCTTGCTGAAAAGACAAGTAATAGAATCTGCATTTGTTGAGTTGAAATCAGTTAGTTATATATTTCCTTTTCTCACTCCAATAAGGACCACTTTGTTATTTTTCTTGTAGGTAACAACACAGGCTTCAGTTGTGAAAGTAACAGAGTTGCCTTTATCACATAGCTAACTGACACTCAAAAGATTATGTTTGAGTCCATCAACTAGGACAACTTCTTCAATGATGACATTCTCTCTTGAAATCAAGCCATATCCCATAATATATCCTTTTGTTAGGAATGTATGTGCATTAGTTTGATGATATGTTTAAACAAAATACTTAAGTAGAAATTTAGTGTCTGTAGCCTCAACGGATAAGACCACTTTGGCTATCCGTTGATGGTGTAGCTTTACTTAGAAATAAGTCTAGTGTTGTAGCATATTTCAGTCTCTGTATTTAAAATGTAATTCTTGGAAGTTGAGAGAAACTATGAGTCATGTTGACTGCTAGATGATATGCAGATAGGAAGGCCAAATTGTAAATACTTCATGCCTTGTAATTTTGTATAAGTGAAATGGTATCAACGGATGACTTAAAGACCTTCAACGGATGAGAAGCTAAGCTTCAACGGATGTCTCTAAAGCTTCAACGGATAAAGTCATCAACGGATAACATCCTTCAACGGATGAGTGCATCAACGGATGAAAGCTTCAACGGATAACATCCTTCAACGGGTGAGTGCATCAACGGATGAAAGCTTCAACGGATGTTCTGATGATTAGCCGTTGATAAGAGGTAGTTGTACCTGCAAACAGAGGCACATGGGTTGATAGAGACAACTGAGATGTGGTAGCCGAATTTCAGGAACAACAGAAAAAGCAGCCGTTCTTCTTTAGTACAAAGATGCAATAAGTCAACAAAGTACTGGAGTGAACAGGAAAAGAAGCAAGTGAAGATCTTATTTTATTACTGTATTTTATATTGTTCTTCACTTGTACACTTGGTAATATATAAACCAAGTAGAAGCTAGTAATTAGAAAAGAGATTTTCCAGAGCTGTTTAGAAAAATATTGAGAGAAAATTCATCTAGTTTGTACTAGGATGCAGCTGTGATCAACATTGTTTAATCACAGATTTTCTAAAATACCATCTCTGGTGGAACAACAAATCCACCAGAAAAGTTTTTAAGGTCTGTTGTGTTCTTTACATTTGTGCTTGAATATATATCTGTCTGTATTAGCTTAAAGCAATTCACACACTTGTTCTTCTTGAACACACAACTTTCATAAACTGCTCAAAACTTGAAAAAGTTTTGGGATTTACATTCAACCCCCCTTCTGTAAATCTCATTGTTAGTCCACTAGGAATAACAATTGGTATCAGAGCAGGCTCTTGACATACAAAGAGTTTAAAGATCTTGGAATCTAACAAAGATGAGTAAGAAGGATATTGGAGTAAAGATCCCAGTTCTTGACAAAGACAGTTATCACCATTGGAAGGTGAAAATGCACCTTCATCTACTCTCCCAAGATGAAGGTTATGTAAACTGCATTGAGAATGGTCCTCACATTCCCCACAAAGTAGCAACAGTTGCTACAGCCACAGTTGCTGTTGGTCAATCCATTCCAAAACCTAGAGCAGAATGGACAATGGAAGACACAGAAGAAGTCCACAAGGATAAGAAGGCTATGAACATTTTGTTTAATGGTCTTAACATGGATATGTTTGATAATGTGATAAATTGCACAACTGCCAAAGAGGTTTGGGACACAGTTCAACTACTGTGTGAAGGTACAGAACAAGTGAAAGAAAACAAAATGCAGCTTCTCATTCAACAGTATGAATACTTTCATTTTGAAGAAAATGAATCTTTAAATGAAACATTCAATAGGTTCCAAAAGCTGTTGAATGGACTGAAGCTGTATGGAAGAGTGTACCAGGTGAAGGATTCAAATCTTAAATTTTTAAGATCCTTGCCAAAGGAATGGAAACCCATGACTGTCTCCTTAAGAAACTCTCAAGATTATAAGGACTTCACTCTTGAAAGATTGTATGGAATCTTGAAGACTTATGAACTAGAGCTGGAACAGGATGAGATATTGGAGAAGGGGAGAAAGAAAGGAAATTCAGTTGCATTGGTAGCTGAAGATGAGAGGAAATGCAGACAAGAAACTGCAAGATCTACATCAAACTCCAAAGATGGTATAAGAAATCAGGAATCAAGCAAGGGGAAAGAGCAAGTTGCTGAAAATGAAGACAACTCCAGCCAAGATGACTCAGATGGTATTGATGAGCATCTTGCATTTCTGTCCAGAAGATTTGCAAAGATGAAATTCAAGAAAAACACTAGAGCCACTAAACCTCACAAAAACACTATGGACAAATCCAAGTTCAAGTGTTTCAATTGTGGTATAAGTGGACACTTTGCAAGTGAGTGCAGAAAGCCAACTTCTGAAAAGAAGAAATTTGAACAAGTAGATTACAAAAAGAAATATTTTGATCTACTCAAGCAAAAGGAGAGGGCTTTCATTACTCAAGAAAGGGACTGGGCAGCTAATGGAGATGAAGAGGATGAAGATGTGGAGTATGTCAACCTTGCTCTCATGGCTGATTCTGAAGAAAATGAAGTTAGTTCATCAAGCAATCAGGTAATCACTACTGACTTAACACAGCTTACTAAAGAAGAGTGCAATGATGCTTTTAATGACATGTCTACTGAATTGTATCATTTGCGTGTGTCTCTTAAATCTCTTGCTAAAGAAAATAGTAGGATTAGAGAGAACAATCTGTTTTTAAGTAATAAAAATGCTTTGTTAGAAGATAAGATGATTGACCTAGAGAAAACAAAGTTGCATTGTATATCTGTTGAAAATGAACTAGCTGAATCTGTTAAGAAAGTAGAAATACTTTCCAATCAATTAGAGAAAGAGCAAGAGGTGATTAAAGCCTGGAAGACATCTAGGGATGTAAGTGCTCAAATTGCTAAGGTCCAAGGAATTGAATCATTCTGTGAAACTGCCTGGGATAAAAATAAAAAGAAACTGGAATTAATTGATGGGCTGTCAACGGATGTGGAATCAACGGATGATGAAAGTTATCCGTTGAAGGAAGAAAAGGAGCATCCGTTGAAGGTTCCTCAATCAAAACAGGCAGATGTTTCTAAAAGAGAGAATCTAAAGAAACTCAACAAAAAGTTTGGTTCAACTTCAAAGAACTTTGTCAAAGAAGAAGCAAGCACATCCAAAGATGTCAGTAAGGTGAATATAGGGCACATGACCTTAGAACAGTTAAATAATAGGCTCAAGATGGTTGAGGATAAAAAGGAATCTAAAAGAAAATCCAACAGAAATGGGAAGGTAGGAGTTAATAAACACAACAATTACACACCTGATAGGTATGCTCCTAGAAAAAGCTGTGTGCATTGTAGTAGTGTTAATCATCTATCTGCTAATTGTAAATCCATTAAGAAGACTCCCATAACTGTACCCTCTTCTATGCCTAATATGTCTGCATCACCTCTGCATGCTATGCCTGTTATGTCTCAACAAAATCCTTATGCACATTCTGTAAACATGCCATATTTTAACAATCCTTATCTTGCTGCATTTAGTATGCCTCAAATGCCATACAATATGCCCATGTGGAATAACATGTTTGCACAATCAATGCCTAATAATTTTACAAATGTGCTAAATGATTCTGTGACTAACCCTACACCTCAACCAACTACATCTAAGACCAAGGTTGACTCAAACTTACCTAAGTCTAAAGATGCAGGAGGAATGAAGTCTAGGAGAAAGGCTAACAAGAATGGACCCAAGGAAACTTGGGTACCAAAATCAAATTGATTGATTTTATGGTGTGCAGGGAAATGGAAGAAATCTATGGTACTTGGACAGTGGTTGTTCAAGACACATGACAGGAGATTTCTCCCTGCTCACAGAGTTCAAGGAGAGAGCTGGCCCTAGCATAACCTTTGGAGATGACAGCAAAGGGTTTACTATGGGATATGGCTTGATTTCAACAAGGAATGTCATCATTAATGAAGTTGCATTAGTTGATGGTCTCAAGCACAATTTACTGAGCATCAGTCAACTATGTGATAGAGGGAACACAGTTTCCTTCAATTCTGAAGCCTGTGTTGTCACTAGTAAGAAAGACAACAAAGTGGTTCTAACTGGAGTTAGAAAAGGAAATGTGTACATAGCTGACTTCAACTCTACAGATGCAGAATCCATTACTTGTCTCTTCAGCAAAGCAAGCACAGTTGAAAGTTGGCTATGGCACAAGAAGCTATCTCACTTGAATTTCAAGACAATGAATGATCTAGTCAAAAAGGACTTAGTTAGAGGAATCCCTCTAGTTGAATTCTCAAGGGATGGTTTGTGTGATGCTTGTCAGAAAGGCAAACAAAGGAAAGCATCATTCAAAAAGAAGCTTGAAACAACAATTGATGAACCATTACAGCTGCTACATATGGATTTGTTTGGACCAGTCAATGTATTGTCTATTGCAAGAAAAAGATATTGCTTAGTGATTGTAGATGATTTCTCAAAGTTCTCATGGGTCTATTTTCTTGGATCAAAGGATGAAGCAAGTGAAATCATTATCAATCACATCAGGCAAGTCAACAATCATCCTGACTTGAAGGTTAGAAATATCAGGAGTGACAATGGAACTGAGTTCAAGAATTTGACATTAAGGCTGTTCTGTGAAGAAAATGGAATCATGCATGAGTTCTCAGCTCCAAGAACACCTCAGCAAAATGGGGTTGTTGAAAGAAAGAACAGATCTTTAATTGAAGCTGCCAGAACAATGCTTGAAGAATCAAAGTTACCAACATATTTCTGGGCTGAAGCTGTTAATTGTGCCTGCTTCACTCAGAATATTTCTTTGATCAATCAAGCTAAAGGCATGACTCCTTATCAGTTGTTCAAGAGAAGAAAACCAACTCTAAACTTTCTTCATGTCTTTGGATGTAAATGCTTTATACTGAGGAATCAATCTGACCATAAAGGAAAGTTTGATGCAAAGGCTGATGAAGGGATATTTGTTGGTTACTCAGCTGGAAAATCTTATAGGGTCTACAATCTAAGAACCAACATTGTTATGGAATCTGTGCATGTTGTGTTTGATGATAAAAAGATTGATGGACTAACAGATGAGGGACATAATGAGAGACTCAAATTTGACAACATTGAGATATATTGTGATGATAGTGAAGAGGAGACTGATGGAGATGACACTTCAAAAGGGATTCAAAACATGCCCTTGGATAATGCACAAAATACTGCATCCGTTGATGGAGGCAATGTAGTATCCGTTGAAAGACATAGTGCATCATCCGTTGAAGTACAAAATGAAGCATCCGTTGATCATAGTTCATCAACGGATAATCGATTTACATCATCAGTTGATAGAACTCCAAGTTCCCTGCAAAGGACCAACAACTCAGGGGGAGTTTCAACTAGTCAACACTCTGTCTCACATCATGACAATACTGAGGCCACCTCATCTAGAGCACATCTTCCACCACAAAGGAAATGGACCAAGAATCATCCCTTTGAACTGATCATTGGTGATGCATCATCTAAAGTGCAAACAAGAAAAGCCACTCAAGATGAATGTCTGTATAGTAGTTTTCTGTCTCAGGAGGAACCTAAGAAAGTGGAAGAAGCTCTATTGGATCCAGATTGGATATTAGCTATGCAGGAAGAGCTGAACCAATTTGAGAGAAACCAAGTATGGAAGCTGGTACCCAAACCAAAGAACAAGAGTCCTATTGACACAAAGTGGGTATTCAGAAACAAGATGGATGAAAATGGCATTATCATAAGGAATAAAGCCAGACTGGTTGCTAAAGGCTATTCTCAGCAAGAGGGAATAGATTTTGATGAAACATATGCTCCTGTTGCAAGACTTGAAGCCATCAGAATATTTCTAGCCCATGCAGCCCATGCCAATTTCAAAGTCTATCAAATGGATGTCAAGAGTGCATTTCTAAATGGGAAATTAGAGGAAGAAGTCTATGTAAGTCAACCTCCAGGATTTGAAGATCCAAATTTTCCAGACTATGTGTATTATCTGTTGAAAGCACTCTATGGACTGAAGCAAGCACCTAGAGCCTGGTATGAAACCTTATCAAAATTTCTTTTGGAGAATCACTTCACTAGAGGTACTGTTGATAAAACTCTCTTCTTTAGGGATGTTAATGGCTCTAGTATACTTGTTCAAATTTATGTAGATGACATAATATTTGGCTCTTTAGATGATAAACTTTGCAAAAAGTTTGCTAAGCTAATGCAAAGTAATTATGAAATGAGCCTAATGGGAGAACTAACCTATTTTCTTGGTTTACAAGTTAAACAAGTTAGTGATGGAATTTTCATTAGTCAAACTAAATATATTTATGATCTTTTAAAGAAGTTTGACTTAATGGAATGTTCATCTGCAAAAACTCCCATGGCCACTGCCACCAAACTTGAATTAAATAAGACTGAAAGGTCTGTGGATATTACAAGTTATAGAGGCATGGTTGGTTCACTTTTATATTTAACTGCTAGCAGACCAGATATAATGTTTGCTACATGTCTATGTGCTAGATTCCAAGCTGATCCTAGGGAGTCTCACTTAATTGCTATCAAAAGGATTTTCAGATATCTCAAGGGTACACCAAATTTAGGTATTTGGTATCCTAGAGAATCTGGCTTTGATCTAATTGGTTATTCAGATGCAGACTATGCAGGTTGCAAAATAGATAGGAAAAGTACAACAGGCTCCTGCCAATTCCTGGGAAACAAGCTTGTATCATGGTTTAGCAAAAAGCAAAATTCAGTCTCTACTTCTACAGTTGAGGCTGAATACATTGCTGCTGGAAGTTGCTGTTCTCAAGTGTTATGGATGAGGAACCAACTCCTTGACTATGGACTTCATGTTGATAGAATTCCTATCTTTTGTGACAACACAAGTGCCATAGCCATAACAGAGAATCCTGTGCAGCACTCAAGGACCAAGCACATTGATATCAAGTACCACTTCATTAGGGAGCATGTCATGAATGATACAGTGGAACTACATTTTGTTCCAAGTGAACAACAAATTGCTGACATATTTACCAAGCCACTTGATGAATCAACATTCACAAGATTGGTAAGTGAGCTAGGTATGCTTAATTACTCTTAAAATTCATGTCTTTATTGCAATTTGAGTTGAAGCCTGAAATATATTAGTTGCCAAGAACAAATTTGACTTTTAACATAGTTTATTCCATCAACGGATGTTCCCTATCCGTTGAAAGTCAAAATTGCTCTATCAACGGATAGTCATTATCCGTTGAAAGACAAATACATTTCTGGAATTTTTATCCGTCAACGGATAAAACTGAAGTACCTTTCAACGGATGACAATTTGCCTTATCCGTTGAAATGTCACATCAATCGATTCAGGTGTTTAACAGCCGTTGATTCTATTCTCTTAACCGTTGATACTCATACATACATCTGTATGTATTGGTTTTAAAGGTAGTTTTTAGAATACTTACAGTTTATTCTTAAACGGCTGAAATTCACTAATGCATATTTATTGATAAATCTTTCTTTTATATTTTTGTTTATTATTTGAGAAAGCATATAAGTCCTTCTGATTGTTCATTTTTACTTTACGCTTTCTTGAAATTTCAAGCATTTACCATTTTCTCTCTGCAAAAACTTCAAGTTATTCTCTGCAATTTCTACTCACAAAAATGGCACCAGTCGTGAAGATTATGTCTCAATCTGGGTTCATCTATGAAAAGAACAATTTCATAGCTTTGGTAGAAAAGAATGAAGCCCACTCAGACTATCACAAAATGATGGACTTCATCAAAAACTGTAAACTTAGCTATGCAATGCTGGAAGCCCCAACAATTTTCTGTGAAGTAGTTGAGGAGATTTGGACAACTGCTGAGTTCAACTCCATGAATATGACTATCTCCTTCACTCTCAAAGGTAAAACTCACTGTATTAACTGTGATGATTTACAAGCATGTTTTAAATTGCCTGAGAACAATGCCATGACACCACACACTGATAGTGATGTATCCAGCATGTTAGATTCCATAGGTTATTCTCTTAACTCTGCTAATTTAGGGAGTATTAGAAGAAAAGGCCTTAGGAAAGAATGGAGTTTCCTTGGGGATGCCTTTATAAAGGTTTTCTCTGGGAAAATTAGTAATTTTGATGCCATAACTTCATCTCTGGTTAATATGCTCTATATGCTTGTTTCTGATAGGTATTTTAACTTTAGCAACTGTGTGATGCTAGAATTAGGTACTAGATTGGGTAACAAAGCTAATAGACCTAATAACATCTATTATGCTAGATTCTTTATGTTATTGGCTAACCATGTTGCTGAAGGTTTAGTCATAATCAATGAGAATAATAAACTCAAGTGCTGGGCACAAGAGAAAAGAGTTCTTGCAGACTTGAAGAGAATGGATCTTAACAGCAGTGTGCCATTGGTATATCTACCAATCATGAATGCACCTCAGGTAGGTGAGGTAATTGCTTCTACAACTCCTACTTCTTCCAACCCCTCTATTTCTTTATCTTCTAGTGTGGCCATGAAATCTGTGATGCCCCAACAGATTTCTACCAAGGTCACCAAAACTAAACTTTCAAAATCCAAGACAAAGAAATCCACCTCTGTTGTTTCTCAAAAGACAACAGTTGTAACACCAACTATTAACCCTGAGGTGAGTGAACAGGGTGTGAGTGGTGAGGGGAGGGGTGAACATCAAAGAAACCCCCAGGATAAGGAAGGAAAGTTGAGTGCTTCCCAAGCTAGCCAAGCCACAGTTTCTCAAAAAGCTGTGGTGGTTGAAAAGGTATCTAGCACATCCCTAGTAGCATCCTCCCAAAAGGATGTTACTATTGAAAATAGTTCCAAACCAGGAACACAGAACAAAAGAGGGAGGGACACTAAAGCCAAACACTCACCAACAAAAGCCTTTATTAGAAGAAAGAAGGCCAGAACCCAATCTTCTACACAGGGTGCACACACTGCACAGATACATCCATCTGTATCTATGCCTTCTCAAACTCAGTTTGATGTGACTCCAATAAATGTGGAGTCACAGCCCCATTCTCTCACAATAATCACACATCAATCACCAAACACTTCATCACCATCTCTGGATGTGGATATGTTATTCCCATCAATTCCTGATTCTCCCTCTTTACAACTCAGGGAGAAGCCCCACTCAAATACAGGTGATCATCATCTCTTAGATGATTTGTTGGATCACCCGCAAATTCTTTCAGATATAATTGAAGGATCTGTGTCACCACATCTCAAATCAATCTACACAGATTCAACAGTTATATCACTTTCAATTTCAACTTCTTTTCCTTCTTCAACGGATATCACTCATCCGTTGACAAGTGGTTGTTCTTCAACGGATAAGCTTAACAGCAGTTATCCGTTGATAACATCAGTTTCACCTTCAACGGATATTCCACATCCGTTGACAGTCTCTACACAAATAACTGAATTAATTCCAAGTGTAGAAGACATGAATACTGTGCAATCACTCTTAGGATTGAGGGAAGGGAGTGACAATTTGAGTGAGAGGCTGGGTTGCTCCCAGGCAAAAGGAGAGATTGAGAGCTCAAAAATGCATGCTATTTCTTCCAGCATGGCAAAAGTAAGTGAGTGGAGTACCACCTTAGTAGGTGAAGGTGAGGGAGTGAGATGTGTGAGCCAGGGGGAGCCCCTGATGCAAGAACATAGAGAAAAAGAGAGAAAAGCAGGTACAGTAGATACAAGGGTGGAACCAGCCATTGCTAATGAGTCAATGATTGTGGATGATGCTGAAAAGGAAAGACAATTTCAGCAACATTACAAAGCTGCAATTGATAACATTTCCTTGGATGCTGACACTTTTACTCATCCTGTGACAGCCTATCAACTGTTGGCTGCTCAGGGCAATGAGAAAGCAGAAAGGTCACTACATCTAGTGCACACAACAGAATCTCTTCAAAGGGATAAAGCTGCCATTAACAAAATGCCTTCTACAGCTGGTGAGCCATCTGAGGAATTTGGAGCAAATTCTGATGATGATGACTCTATTTCTTTTGATGGAAGCATGAACTTAGGGGGAGATGAAGGCCCTACTTCAATTCCAAATCTACCTGAATGGGCCTTGACTAAGGAGTATAGATCAGGGGCATTCAATGTCTCTTTAGTCAAACAAATCAACACTATTCAACAGGCCATTCAGAATACTTCACATGCAAGTATCAAGGCTATCCTTCAAGCTCACCTGGACTCACTGCATCTCATGAAGCTGCAGCAAGTGAAGCAGAATCTGAGTATGGATGATCTCAGGAAGGATATTGCTGACTTGAAAACCTATACTTCAGAAAAATTGGATTCAGTCATGCCCTATGGTACATTGCAGGACTTGGTTTTGAGATTGAAGAAAGAATCTGTTACTGAAAAACGGTTGGCCAAGTTAGAAGACAGAGTTCAAGTTATTGAAGATTCTGTGGCCACCATTCTTCACAATCAACAATCTCAAACCAGTCTCCTGATGCAGCTGGAAAAAGCACAAGGCTTGACCCCTCTCCTTGATGATAACAAAAAGGGGGAGAGTAAAAGGGAAGGGGAAGGAGAGCCATCTACAAAAGTCAACATATCTAAAGTGCTAGTTCCTGCCATCACTACTTCTCCAATCATTCAAATCAAGGGCAAGCCTGATGGAATTGATTTGATTCAGCTAGCAGCAGCTGAAATTCAAGTGAAAGAACAAAGGAGGAGAATTGATGAAAGGTTGCAACTATTGTTTGGTTCTACACAAGACAAATCAACATCTGTGAAATACAGCACAAAAATTGAACCAATCAACATGGAGCTCATGCCAGTAGGGAGTCATAAGGATGGAGAAGCTTCTTCCAAAGAACTACAAGCTATAATTCTCAAGCCTAATGAAAGATCCAATAAGAACTCAACAAAGAATCCTTTAAAAGAAGTGGACTTTCCTCCTCCAAAAGATGATGAGAACAAGATTTTAGGCAGGAGTATTGCTTATCTCAAAAAGACCATGGATGAGGCTGTAAGGAGAAATAGAGCTATTATCATTAGAGAGGGAAAGAGCATATGTGTGATGCAAGGACATCCCAAATTCTCAATAGCCAAGAAGGAAGAAGACAAGCAATTAAAGGCTGACAAAAGAGCACAAGCAAAGCTTGAACAACAGCTAAAGTCAAGTCTAGTTGAAAAAGAGAAAGGGATTGAAGTCAGGGGTGAAGACAAGACTACAAACCTAGATGAGGTTTTAGGGAGTATATTTGGTGAGAGTGTGGAAGAAAGAGAGGAATGGCAGAAGGGAAACAGAAGAAAGGCCAAGGCACATAGAAGGAGTGGAGATAACACTGAAGTAACCAAATCTATATCTAAACCACTACCTTCCATACCTGAACCCCTTGTTGCTGATCCCACAATAAACATCCATGGTGAACCAATCATTCCAAAAGAGGAACCTATTGATTGGGACACTATCAAATTGCCTACCTTTCTAACCACTCTTCCACTACCAAAGAAACAGAAAAGAAAACCAAAATCTACACCTCCCATAACCTCTAAGAAATTCACTCAAAAACAAAAACCTAAGCCTAAGTCACCCATTTCTAAAGATGATTATGTTCACATCAGTGACATAAAAGAAATTTCAGACATTGAACTCTATCTGGATGAGCTGGAGGATGTAAGGGGAATAGCTGCCTACAGACAGCTACCAGAGAGATTAGTGTTCAGATATAAAGGAGCTGGGGAAAGAACATGGCCTCTCCACAGGATTCTGGATGAAGGCTACTCTACCTTGATTAGAGTCTATTCAGCTATACAAAAGGATTCTGGCTTTACCAGAACTGCCAAGACTGAAATTCTCAACAAGATAGCCAATATAAGGAAAACTTGGAGGGAGCCCAATGCTTTACCAAGGACTTTACTCATTCAAGAAAGGGAAATGAAAATTCACAAATCACCTCATTGGTTGATGGAATTTAGAGATGATAAAGGAGTCAGAAGATTTTTCATACTTGAAGACCAACTCAAGATTGCCAGCAATGAAACTCTCAAAGAAATGCAATCTAAGTTGGATGTCAGTGTTGAAGATGAAGCTGAATTCTTCAGACAACTCCAACTCCAAATTGAGGAAAATGACAAAAGGCTAGGAAAGAAAACCAGGGAACAAAGAAGAAAAAGATGATTTGCTCAGACTAAAGGAGTGTCCTTGGAAACACTGTAAATCTTCAATTATCTCCTAGTACATACACTTTTGCAGCATTTTTAAATTTCTACTTAGTTTCAATTCATATATCTGTTAAGTGTTTTGTTATCATCAAGTTAACCCTGAATTTATGCCTACAATTCTTATAGACATAAATAGGGGGAGATTGTTAGGAATGTATGTGCATTAGTTTGATGATATGTTTAAACAAAATACTTAAGTAGAAATTTAGTGTCTGTAGCCTCAACGGATAAGACCACTTTGGCTATCCGTTGATGGTGTAGCTTTACTTAGAAATAAGTCTAGTGTTGTAGCATATTTCAGTCTCTGTATTTAAAATGTAATTCTTGGAAGTTGAGAGAAACTATGAGTCATGTTGACTGCTAGATGATATGCAGATAGGAAGGCCAAATTGTAAATACTTCATGCCTTGTAATTTTGTATAAGTGAAATGGTATCAACGGATGACTTAAAGACCTTCAACGGATGAGAAGCTAAGCTTCAACGGATGTCTCTAAAGCTTCAACGGATAAAGTCATCAACGGATAACATCCTTCAACGGATGAGTGCATCAACGGATGAAAGCTTCAACGGATAACATCCTTCAACGGATGAGTGCATCAACGGATGAAAGCTTCAACGGATGTTCTGATGATTAGCCGTTGATAAGAGGTAGTTGTACCTGCAAACAGAGGCACATGGGTTGATAGAGACAACTGAGATGTGGTAGCCGAATTTCAGGAACAACAGAAAAAGCAGCCGTTCTTCTTTAGTACAAAGATGCAATAAGTCAACAAAGTACTGGAGTGAACAGGAAAAGAAGCAAGTGAAGATCTTATTTTATTACTGTATTTTATATTGTTCTTCACTTGTACACTTGGTAATATATAAACCAAGTAGAAGCTAGTAATTAGAAAAGAGATTTTCCAGAGCTGTTTAGAAAAATATTGAGAGAAAATTCATCTAGTTTGTACTAGGATGCAGCTGTGATCAACATTGTTTAATCACAGATTTTCTAAAATACCATCTCTGGTGGAACAACAAATCCACCAGAAAAGTTTTTAAGGTCTGTTGTGTTCTTTACATTTGTGCTTGAATATATATCTGTCTGTATTAGCTTAAAGCAATTCACACACTTGTTCTTCTTGAACACACAACTTTCATAAACTGCTCAAAACTTGAAAAAGTTTTGGGATTTACATTCAACCCCCCTTCTGTAAATCTCATTGTTAGTCCACTAGGAATAACACCTTTGCTGTCATCTTCAAAGGTAATGCTTGGGCTAGCTCTTTCTTTGAACTTAGTGAGCAGGGTAGAATCTCCAGTCATGTGCCTTGAGCAACCACTGTCTGGATACCAAAGATTCTTTCTATTTCCCTACACACATCAAAACCAAATCAAGTTGATTTTGGTACCCAAGTTTCCTTGGGTCCATCCTTGTTAGTCTTTTTCTTAGGCTTCTTAGTCTTTCCATCATTAGACTTAGGTGACTATAATTCAACCTTTGCTTAGGAGTAGGACTTTGAAACCTTTGATCAATTATACACTTATCAGGCATATTGAGATTAACATGGTATGAAAAGATTGTGCAAATATGTTATTCCAGTAAGGTATGCTAAATGGAATTTGGGGAATATTAAATGTAGCATAATAAAGATTGTGTGTAAATGGCATATTAGCATAATGTTCAGATAATTTTGTGCAGGTATAACAGGCAAGTCATGCATGGGTGATGCGGACATGTTGGTAAAAGATGGAGGTGTAGACATGGGTGTATGTGGCACAGACTTAAAATTAGTAGATAAATGATTAACAATACCACACTTAATACATGTCTTTCTAGGTGCATACTTATCAGGTGTGTAGTTATTGTGTTTGTTAATCCCTACTTTCCCATTCCTATTATTTTTCCTTTTTGAATCTGCCTTGACCTCAATCTTCTCCAATATGTCACTCAACTGCTTCATTGACAGATGCCCCACATTCACTCTGCTTGCATCTTTGGCTTTGCTTGATTCCTCTTGAACAAAGTTCTTTGTAACTGAACCATATTTTTTATTCAGCTTTGTTATCTTTCCTTTGCTAATTATCTTTTTTCTCATTCAACAAATGAGAGTCAACTTTAAATGGATGAGTTTATCTTTTGACGAATAAGTTTCATCATCCGTTGATTCAACATCCGTTAAAAGACCATCAACCAACTCTTGGTCCAGTTTCTACTTGTTTTTTTCCAGGCTTCTTCGCAAAAAGACTCAATTTTTTAAACTTTGGCAATTTGGGCACTTACATCTCTTGATGATTTCCAGGCCTTGATCACTTCTTTCTCACGTTCAAGCTGCTTTCTCAAAATCTCTTCTTTCTTTAAATATTCAGTTAATTCATCCTTAGCAATCTTACACTCTATTTTTAATTTCTCAAACTCAATGAATCGAGTTTCTAACACAACATTTCTCTCACTCAAAAACACATTATTCTCTTTAATTTTATTATTTTCTTTAGTGAGTGATTTTAGTGTGACACACAAGTAATATAATTCTGTAAACATGTTATTTATAGCATCATTGCATTCATCTTTAGAAATGTGTGTTAGGTTTGTAGTGATTACCTGATTGCTTGATGAACTGACTTCTGTTTCATCTGAATTGGCCTTTAGAGCTAGGTTGACATAATTCATGTCTTTATTTTCATCCTCACCATCAGCTGTCCAGTCACTTTGTTGAGTAATAAAAGCGTTTTTCTTTTGTTTGAGAAATTCAAAGTATTTCTTCTTTTAATCCACATGCTCAAACTTTCTCTTTTCCGAGCTAGGCTTTCTGCACTCATTGGAAAAGTGACCATTCATCCCACATTTAAAACATTTGAGTTTAGCTTTATCAACCATGTTTCTGTTGGATTTTGCAGCTCCAAAGTTTCTCTTGAATTTGAGTTTTGCAAACCTTTTTGACAGAAAGGCCAAATGCTCATCAATATCATCCATTTCATCATGTCTTGTATAGTACTCATCTTCAGCAACTAACCCTTTGCCATTTCCTTCACAAACACTTGTGTTTGGTGCAGATTCAACAACGTCAACCTTCAACTCTATTCCTCTCTCTTGTTCAGCTACTAATGCAACAGATCCACCATTATTTCTTCCTTTCTCTAATTGCTCATCCTGCTCCAATTCGAGCTTATAGGTTTGTAAGATACCATACAGTCTCTCCAGAATAAAATCTTTATACTCTTAAGAATTTCTAAGAGAGACTGTCATTGACTTCCATTCTTTTGGTAGAAACCTCGGGAATTTCTGATTAGAATCTTTAGTTTGGTAGATCCTTTCATACATCTTTAAACCATTTAACTATTTTTGAAATCTACTAAAAGTATCATTCAAAGATTCACCTTCCTCAAAGTGGAAGTGTTCATATTGCTGTATAAGAAGCTGTATCTTGTTTTCTCTAACTTGCTCAGTTCCTTCACATAGCACTTGTATTTGATCCCAAAATTCCTTAGCAGTATTACAGTTAATGAGATTGTCAAACATATCTCCACTAAGACCATTGAACAGAATATTAATGGTCTTTTTGTCTTTATGAACTTGTTCAATGTCTTCATCTATCCATTCTGACCTTGGCTTTGGGACTGTTTGCTCATTTCCAACTGGTCCTTCAACATCTATTTCATCCATGCGAGGAATATGAGGTCCTTTCTCTAAACAGTCAACATATCTTTCATCTTGAGAGAGTAGATGGAGGTACATCTTTACTTTCTAGTGATGATAGTTGTCTTTATCCATAAGTGGCGTCTTCACTCCAACATCCTTTCTGCTCATGTTGTTATATTGCTTGATCTTTAAACTCATTGTGTGTCAAGAGCTTGCTCTGATACCAAATATTACTCCCTAACAATCTAACAAAATTATAGAAGGGGGGTTGAATGGGATTCTGCTTACTTTTTGAAACTTTAAAAACTTCTTAAAAAGATATATAACTGTATTTGAATATGCTTGAGTGCGGATAAACAATTATAGTAATCAAGAACACAAATTGGATAAACAGGTGTTTAAATTTTTTTATGGTGGATTGATATTTCCACCAGAGATATATATTTTTAGAAGATTAATCTGTGATGCAAATAGCACACATCTGCTTACAAGTGTTTACAAACTTAAAACTCTAGAGACCAAGGATACAACTTTCTTGCTCTGTTGTTCTAAATCAAAATGTAATACTTAATTTTTAAACACTTGCTACTCTTGGTTTATATATTACCAAGATACATGTGAAATAAGACAAAGTATAAAACCTAACAGCTAGGTCAAATTACATGTTTCTTCATTTCTCTATCCAATGCAATCCAGTTAGATACAACATCTTTGAATGTCCCTGTTTTTCATGGAAATGAAAATGCTTCATTTTCTTCTAACACCTGCAATCAAGATGCCACATTTCTTTTGTATACAATCAACCCATGTGACCTCCAAGTCACTGTCAAGTCCCTTTCAACTGCTATTTTGGTTAATCATCTTTTGAAGCTTCATGGGAGTTATCCGTTGAAACTTCATCTGTTATCCGTTTAAACTTGACAAGCTCATCCGTTGAAACTTGAATAGCTCATCCATTGAAACTTGACTAGCTCATAAATTGAAGCTTTGTAGATTAGTAGTTGAAGTTGTTTCCATAGAAGTTGATACTCTTTCACTTATAAAAAATTACAAGGCATTTTATATTTACAATTAACCTTCCTCTTTTGTATATCTTGCTAGTAGTCAACATGACTTAGAAATAACTAAAACTTCCAAATCCCCCATATATTCTAGTATACAGAATATGTCACATACTTATTCATATAAGCAACTCTTTCAACAGATAAATAATGTGGTCATCCGTTGAAAGCTACAAAAATATTTAACTTATCTACTTAGAGTGTTTAACTTATCATCAAGCCTACAACATATTCCCTACACTTCACACAATGGAACTGTAAAACACTCCAAACGTCATAAAATTTACTACTTGGCCTGATGCCGCTACATAATCTTCCAGGATCCCTTTTACACAATTAGCCTCCTCCATTGATGCTTTAAAAAAGAGGAAATTATTATCAATGAACAGCAGATGGGTGACCTCAGGGGTGTTAAGACTTATACGACACCCATGTAACCTTCTTTCCTCCACTGCAACATCTAGAGAGTTAGATAAACCCTCTACACAGAATAAAAACAAATAGGGAGATAGCGGGTCTGTGACGGCCTCAACCCCGGGGTTAGGAGTTGACTTCACTAAACACAACAACCACAATATAAACTACAAGATTACTATTAACATTATACTAACACGACCCCAAACCAAGATCCAATCCAGGTTCAAGTATGACTTAGGTTACAACTATTACAAAACCAATTTATTACACAAAATCATGTCAAGACTAACTTAATACATCAACTCAACATACCATCTTTGATCCGACACAACTACCTTAGAGGAGTCTGGTACTGAAGGAACTGGAACTCTACCCTGACTACGATGAAAGAATCTCCTAAGCATCTACAATACATATATACAAAACATTCTGCAAGGGTAAGCAATCAATTGCTCAGCAGTACCACTATATGAATAACAAGTAAAACAATTTATGATAAAACAATTATCGAAATTATAACTTGTTACAAAACAAGTAAAATATGTATAAACTAGATATTCAAAACTAGCATGCTCTTAATAAAACAAACGTAGTTGTGTGCTGTGTAAGTACCAGAGTCCAATTTTAGCATGTTATTCACATTTGTTATTTAACTGTATCAATCACTTATTCCCTTACGGGAATCACAAAGCCAAATCAGATACGTAACGGATATGTGAAGATAGTTGATCAAGCTATCAACACCAGAAGGCTCCAACTGCCATCCCATATACCTGTTCCGGAACTCAGAGAATAGCTAGGTCTCTGACCTTCCAGACTAATCGATTATGTAATGTGCACAACCGAATTAGCCCCTTACACAATTTCAATAGGCCTACTCCGGCCCCTATGTATCCCATATCTGATCATTTTATCCAGTTTTCAAAATACTTAAACCTATCTCATTTTAAAACCATTCATTTAAAAGCACACGCAAAACTAGTTCACAAATCAATTTCATTCAAGATAAGTAACTTTTGAAGTTACTTTTCTCCAAAACAGGTTTAAAACAATTATTTATAACTACAGGGGTTACGCAACTCAAAACGTTTATGTTCCTGTACGAGAATAAAATAACAGTTTATCCATATATACTGAACCATAAAAGAATAGTCAGGGGTACTTGCCTTGCAGAGCTTTACAACTATTTCTGCTTGACCTTGAACCGATTTGGACGCTAGGCTTAATCGTCTAACTATTAGACTATCCTGGATCCGACTTCAACACTCAGGTCCTTCGATTGGAATCTTGTTGAGCTTGTCGACTGATCACTAGGTTATCCATAGTCCGACATCAACTCTCGGGCCCTCCGACCAGAACCTACAGAGGCGAAATATCCTAGTTTAGACATTTGACTATGCTTGACATATCCTCGCTTACAATTCTACCCAACCGATACCATAATCCGACTCGTAATTATACGTGTTAGGTCACACACACACTGTAGAGGGGGTGAATACAGTGTAAAGTATAATCAAATCAAACTTTAATATCTCAAGTAACAAAAAACAAACTTTATTGAAATAATAAACTCTGTTACAGTATGGAACTGTTACCTCTCAGTGATGAGCAAATATCACGAGAGCTGCTAGGGTTACAATGAATAATCTTCTCGTATATGATAACACTTATAGTGTAAACCCTATGTCTGTGTTTATATACTACACAGTTATAAGATAATCGTTAATTGATATGGAATATAATTCTGCTTCTTAAAATATATCAATCAAATATCTTTTCTTTCAAGTATTCTATTCTTCATAGAATTCCTTCTTCATGCATATCTCTTCTTATGTTTGTCTCGATCTTCTTTCCTTTAATCAGCTGTTGTCCTTATCTGAACGTCCTTCAGTACTTAAGTTCTGATATCCATCTTCTGATGATTATCTTCTAATAATATAAGTACCGATATTCTTAAGTCCTGACTTCCAGTAAGTACCGATTTATCCTATTTAAGTAAGATCTGAAAACTAAACATAAATCATATTAGCCATGACATTATCAAATATATCTAAAAATCTCCCCCAACTTGTAAATTAGCATAATATACAAGTTTAACAGATATTTGATGATGTCAAAAACATTAAGTACAAATGCATGAGAATTAGACTAGATAACTACAACTTATAGTCCTTAAAGCTTCACCAATCTTTAACTTCTGATAACAGCTTAAGTCTGTACAAATATCAGAATTTAATCAGTTGTAGATCTTGACTTGGCTTCATCTTCTGATCTCTCTGATGTCAGGAGTTGTTCTGAGATAGTTCTTCAACAAACATCTCTCAGCATATCTAAGTTCATCAATCATTCTCCTTTTAGCATCTTTAAGCTCTGCAGTATCTTCACCAATTTGAAAGATTGCAGCTCTGAGATCATTAATCTTTGCTTTTCTTATATCCTAATCCAGTCTGATCAAATATGCCTTATCAGACTCAAGATTAAATTCCACAGCCCTGTAACCCAGAAAGGTAGTTATAATCTTAGCAGTGTTGGGCTTCATTTCAACTATATCACCTTTGTGATCTCTGTACTTTGGAACATATGTGCTGCTAGACTTAACAGAATAAAGCCTTTTCTGTCTCTGAATCTGATCCTTCAAATAGTTTGCAGCACTTCCTGTCAATCTGTCATTCACTTGAAGTAAAAATAGTACATGCTCCAATTCTTCAAAATACTTCAATGGAATGGCATTTTGCCTTATATGATAAACCCTACCATCTGTCATGAAGTACAACAAGATGTGTTCTTTCAAGTAGGTATGGTAAACCATTTGTACAGATTCTAGTTGATTCAATCTCTCAGGAGTTGCTCCAATACCTGGTTCACTCAAGGAAGTTGGATCATTGGTAGTGTTCTGTATTCTTCTTTCATCAGCACTTCCCAATCCAGTCTTATCTCTTGCTTCCTTTCCAGTAACTACTCTTGCTTCAAAACCACTTGCAGCAGTCTTCAAAGGTTGAGTCTGTTTTACTTTAGTGAATCCTGGTAGGAGTTTCTTTGATTTATCTTCTGATATCAAGTTAACTTGAGCTATGTCAGAGGTTACTTGTTTCTTCAAAATATCAGAACTTACTGTCTCTTGACTCTGAACAACTTGAGCCATGTCAGAGGTTGTCTTAAGAACTTTTCTTGAAGTCAGAGCAAGATCAGCATCTTTATCAGTAATTTCTTCATTCTCAGGAGGCACATAAACCTTGATAGGTTCACCAATTTTTTCTTTACCCTTGGATCTTGGATCTATCTGTGGTTGTGATTTAGCCAATGTTGCTTCAGTATTTGTCCTTTCTTTTATCACAATGCCTTTGAGTTTTGGAAGTATCTTTTTACCAGAAGCTTCAGATTTAGATGTGACTTTTTCTGATTTAAGTCTGGCTTCTTCTTTCATTAAACTCTCCAAGTCCATTCCTGGATTTTCCTGAAGAAATAACTGTCTTGACATTTCTTCATCAAGATCTAAAAGTTCATCAAAACTTATCCTTTTACCAGTAGCAGAACTAGTTCTTTTTCCAGTATCAGAACTTGTCATGTGACTTGTGATTTCAGCTTTTCTTGATGAGAAACCTCTACCTTGGCTATGACCTCTACCCATTCCAGAGTTTCCTTGGTCATCCTTTTCATCATCCTTCTCTTTCAGTGTCTTATCAGTTTTGCATTTGGACTTAATTACTTTCTCCCCCTTTTTGGCATCAGCAGGTAAAAGAAGAGAGACAAGCAATTCCACTGAGGCTTGAATTTCATCAAGTTGAGATTGCTGAGAAGCTTGATTTTTCAGAATATCATCAATCTGAGCTTGTTGTTTCTCTTGAGTCTTCTCAATATAAGCAACTCGGTCAAAGGTAGGTTGGAAGAATTTTTTCTTATCAATTTTCTGAATTTGTTCCTATTTGATGAATTCTTCCTGAATCTTGTGTAGCTCTGCATGAGTAGTTGAATGGAGACCTTGTAGAAATTTAGTACTCAATGCAGTGACTCTAAGCTTTGTTTTAAAATCATCAGTATTTAACATCTCATCAGCTTTTGTCAAGTGCTCAGCCAGATTCTTTGCAGATGGAACACAAGTAATTGATTTCCATTCCTTAGTCCACTCCTGACCAGCCGGAGTTTCACTCCAAGGCACTGGTGCTTCTCTGGTAACAAACTTCTTAACAAGTTCAGATTTAAGAACAGTTTGTTGAGGAGCATGTCCTGAAGGACCTGCTTCATCAGTATCTGCTTGTAGAGCAGCATCACTAGTATCTCCAGCATTTGCAGTATCAGAACTTACAGAATCAGCATCTTCTGACAAAACAACAGCATGCGAAGCAATTGAGGCTTCAACATCATCTTCTAAATGCTGATCTGGATCCAAGTTCTGATCAACAGCCATATCCTGATGCTCACCTATATTCTAATCATCAGCATCTAGATGCAGAGAAGGTGTATTAGATAACTTTGGAGTTTGAGCAGCATCAGTAACAGGTGTTGTTGATGGATTAGTTGCTGTTGGAGCTTCTAAGTAAAGTACTTCAGGCACAACCAAGTTCTGGATATCAATATCAGCACTTGTGCCTGAATTAACAGGAGATACAGACTTTTGAACAGGAGACACAGATGGTGTGTTGGCCTTTTCAGTAACAGCTTCCTGAGTTGGAGTTGATGGAGAAGTAGTGACTTTTGCAGATTCCTTTTCTTGTGAGATCAGAGATTCCTGATCTCCTTCCTTAGCTGCTGCTTCTTCATCATCTGAAATTGGCCTTTTTGCCCTCTGTTTCTTGTATCTCTTTGAAGAAATGGATTCCTTGGGAGTTTCATCAACAGTCATTCTTCTAAGCCTTTTGAGAAGCCTAGATCCCCCAATTGCAGAATCCTTCTGAGAAGGAACTTTCTCAGCTTCTTTATCAACAGGTTCTGATGTAGAAACCTGTTCCTCACTGTCAGATTCATCTCTTAAAACAATCCTCCTTCTCTTCTGAGGTGTTTGAGGAACAGTCTTTGTCCTCTTTGGCTTGGAAGATGAAGGCTTCACAGTAGGTGCTGAGGATGAGGGTTAAGCTGTCTGTGAAGTGGAGAGATATGATTTGAGATATGTTCTGAGGGATGGTTGAGTAGTATGAGTGGTATGTTCAGTTGGTTGCTGTGGTGTTTGAGATGTGGTGATAGGTTGGATATCAAGATAAACAGATCTATAGGTGTCAGGATCAGCATCTACCAAGATCTGTTTTATAGACTGAGGAATCTGTAAACGTCCAACCACTATTTTCTTAAGATCAGCATTTACCAAATCATTAAAGGCTCGTTTTGCAATTTTGAAAGGTGCAGTTAAGTCAGTGGTAGGTTGGGGTTCATCAGCACAACAAAAATTATATATAAGTTGACAAAATCTAGCAAAGTAAACAACATTCCTATCTTCTATCATCCTATCCCCAATAAAACCTATCACAGCAGTTGCAAAATCAAAATGAGTTTGGTTAATGATAGCATACCCGATGTGCTGACTCATTATAGGGATGACATTAAAATTTGAACACTTATTCCCAAAAGCTTTAGTGATGCGGTCGAATAAGAAGCTCCATTCCCTCCTGATATGAGCCCGTTTCAACTGCCCAAGCTTTGCCAAACTCTGCTCATACCCCAAACTAGCCATTAATTCTTTAAGAGCTGATTCCTCCGGGGTTGAAAAAGTACATCCTTCTGGTAAATGTAGAACCTTTCGAATTGTACCAGGAGTTACCACATGTGTAGAATCATCCACTTCGAAAACAATACTGGGAGTACCTTATGTACCACCATTATCAAAGTGCCCAGTCTGCCAAAACGTCAGAACTTGTTGGCCGGAAAAGACTGAAGGCTGGGTCAATGCATACCCGATTTCACTGTGTGCAAGAAGATCTTGCACAAAATGCAACTCAGATGGAGCTTCAGCATGATCGAGAATTGCAGCATAGTTGTTTGGAACAAATTTAGCTCCATCAATGATCAAATCCTTAGGTGCCATGAAAATAATCGAGATTTAAGAGTGCCTGTTAGGTGTTTGATGAAATGTCTATTTGAAAAACCAATGTCAGGAGATGAAAGAGAGTAAAAGCGTATAGAGAGATAAAGTATAAAAGTGAATAAAAGATTAAAAAATCCTCTCTCCGTGTTACTTATACTTTGTAAAAAAAACGTTACCGTTGGACACCTGTCAGACATGCAGTAATAATGAATAGTTAATGGGCACGGGAAAACAGTAATCATTACTTACCCACTTGCAGTTTTTCAAGGAAAAACTGTTCCACTTACCCAGTTATTCCATTAATCAAGGTAAATCAGTTTTAATTCAAAATTGAAACTGTTTCCACTTATTCAATTATTTTTCACTGCAACACCAATATTCTGAAAAAAATTCGAGTGAGAATGACCAAAAGAAATCAGGTGAGCAAGTACTGATAAAGTAAAATCAGAACTTAATTTAAAACAAATTTATATGGTCATCAGAATATGAATATTTATCAGGATTTAACAATGCATTACAAAATATCTCAGAGACAAGATCTTGAAAAAAAACAAATTTCATTAATATATCAAGAGAATACATTCATGAAATTTAAATTAAATTAGAACTTTTTACAAGACTGTCCTAAGCTGCTAAACCTAACATCAACAGCTAAAGTCCTAAGCTAAGAAGCCTGACAAAGCTGATGATGAAGAAGAACCATAAGAAGAAGAAAATAAATTATTTAGTCTTCCTACTCTCAACAAAGAGAATAGCAAGTCGTATTATTTGCTCCTGCTTTCAAAGGCAACGAAGGTGAAGTTCTCTTCGAACTGCCACCAGATCACGTTTAATAGCCTCTTGAAATTGAATCCAGAGATTGTGAGGGATGTTGGCGATAGGGTATGGAGTTAGAATCCCATTTAAAAAGACATGTATAGTCTCATCGCCATAGTTATAGAACCAGCCAAATGCAGCCATTTGTGGTGGTAAATGTAAAATGAGAGTGAGTTTGTGATAAAAGAGTTGATGTGTAGGCTGATGTGAAGTGGTTGATTTTATAGGCAAAAGAATGCTAGGAGACGCAAAGAAATTTAATGCTGACAGGTAGAATTAATTCTACCTCGTCTCCCCAGACTTGGAAGAAAGAAAACAGTCATTGGAAGTGTAAGTCAGGGTTAATGCGCACAACTAACAAGTAAAAAATTACTGTACGGGTATGTGAACCACTATCCCTAATGATACTGACTGTTAATATTCTACCCAAACATAGTCTGATTTAAACTGATACTGTTTTTAGATTTTATGCACAAATAAGTTAAGTAAAGAATCAGAATTTAATATCAGAACTTAGACTTATATCAGAACTTAACAGTTACCAGAACATAGTTTCTTAACTCGAAAAATGAATGCCTATCTTAGTAAGTCCTCACACAAATTCTGATTTAGATTCTTCAGAACTTAATCATCAGAACATGCAATCAGAACTTGTCCTCAGAATTTGTGCAATGTGACACAGAAACTGTTCATCTAAAATAACATAGATCACCACCGTTAATTTCATCATTCATATGGAGTGTTGAGTGTGTGCATTAAGCTAAATATCAGACAAAGAGTAAAGTCTAATTCACTTCAGTACATCTTGGAAATAAGGCATAACTAAAACTTTACTAAAAACCTATCATTATTCTGAAACCTACTATTGAATGAGTTCATGCTAGAGTCCACCTCAACTATTTTGTGCTAATTTTGTGCATCTTTTTAAATTCCATTTTACAGTGGCTTCTCAGTGTAAGTGAGTCACGACTGCTTATTAGAATTTATGCTATTATCAGAGTATTTCTCCAGTAATCATAGAGTGTGAAAAGTCACCAAGAAAATATTTTGCTTTTCTGACGCATATTTACTTAATACCAGCAATGCACTTGGGTCGTCCCTTCCACATATTTACTCTAGATCTCAAAGGAGTACCAGATTTTAATCCTTGATTCTTTTTCTTTTTCTTTTGATAAGTGAGGTTTATCAGCACTTAGTACATTCAACAGATTTATTAGCATCAGAACTTAACAGATGAGAAGCAATATTCTAGTTTGTGACTTAGTAATAAGATAGACAAAGTA
Source organism: Apium graveolens (assembly GCF_009905375.1). NCBI lineage: Eukaryota > Viridiplantae > Streptophyta > Magnoliopsida > Apiales > Apiaceae > Apium > Apium graveolens. The sequence continues at coordinate 154,548,682 of NC_133653.1, forward strand.
AACTCAACTAGGCTCAATATCAGAAATTGCTTGTGTCAATGGATTTCCTCATAAATAGTTACTTCTAACATGGGATCATTAGTATATTGAAGATTACTAGGTCAGCATCTAGCACAGGTATCCTCATAGGATTGAATAGTTACATAAACAGACATATCATTTTCAGAGTTTAGAAAGTTACATCAGACAACAGTCAGTACTTAAGCAAATTTTCAATTAAGCACAGAATACATAAAGAGAGTAATTTCTGTAAATACTAATCATAAAGTCTGATGCATCAGAACAAAATTAAGCAGATTTAGAGAAAGAACCTGAAACCATTCCAAGTTCATTTACCAATCTTGTAAAAGTAGCTTCACACAGTGGTTTTGTGAAGATATCTGCTAGTTGTTGATCTGTTGGAACAAAGTGCAATTCCACTGTACCTTCATCCACATGTTCCCTTATGAAGTGGTAACTAATGCTGATGTGATTTGTCATTGAGTGTTGAACTGAATTACCTGTCATAGCAATAGCACTTTGATTATCACAGTAAATAGGGATTTTGAAATATGTTAACCCATAATCCAGTAACTGATTCTTCATCCAAAGAATATGTGCACAACAGCTTCCTGCAGCAATGTACTCTGCTTCTGCAGTTGATGTGGAAATTGACTTTTGTTTCTTGCTAAACCAAGAAACCAATCTGCCTCCAAGAAATTGGCAGCTTCCACTTGTGCTTTTCCTGTCAATTTTTGTAACACCCCCAGATCCGGGGTCGGGGATCCGGGTTGTCACGGTCTTTCTTTCCACAATATCACTTCACTTAATTAATAATAAATAACCTCATGTTGTGACCCCATACTAACACACACCACAACCCGTTATAGTCTCAGAGATGAAATTTAAATAAGTACAAGTCTTTGAATCCACAATTTAAAAGTTATTACAACCCAAAATGATTACTTGATAAATTTACAGTTAATTGCCATTATCTGCCACAAGTTATAATTATACATAATTGATTCTCAAAAGTAGATGGTCTGATCTACAATAGATCTACCTCTGCAGCTATAGCAGCTACAACATCAACGGGAAGACACAGGACGCTTCCCACGCGCTTGCGCTGGGTCTGCTGGAGTCTGGCCATCTTTCCTAACTGTTGTTGTGTGATGAAGAAATAAAGCAAGGGTGAGCAGCAAGCCCACCAAAATAATATGTATAATGATTAATAGTATATGAGCCTACTCATAATACTCATGAAAGTCTTGGTCAAAAGAAATGAACCAAGTTTGATATCTTAATGCGATAAAGTCGCAAAATATTCAGTATATATACATATATACTTTTCAAAATATTGGAAGTCCTCTTCCAAGCATAATACACACAGAATTCCAGTGTATAACTGTATAAAAATATCGTTGCAAGGTGATCTCATATATCTAACCTTGTCTCAACATTTTTCTGAAAATCTTTGTCATGCATAAGATAATCATTTACTAGATATAAGTTTAAAAGATGAAGTTACAAAATACTCCAATATACTTATATCTTTTCCAAATACTACTTGAACCACCACCATTCAAGTTATAATTAGTTTTAAGAAAAACATCCCATAGATGAGACCACAAGTTAAGACTTGAATAGATTCAATCTTTGAAATATTATTGAATGAAAAAGTTATGAGATACTTTATTTAGTCCCGATATATATATATATATCCACATATATATATCTCTAAAACATTTCCTGGAACCTCTGTTATGTAAAGTATGAACAGAGTTGCAATATCCAATGAATTTGGAAGGAAAAGAAAACCTTTGGCATAAACCAGATATCTTGCTGATCAGGCAAAGATACCCATAAGTAACCTTTTCTACTAGTAGATGGACGAATTCCCCACTGGTCATCACCCTGGTCATAATTAGGACCTATGCTGGACTGCCACTCAGCCACTTATGCATTTGATGGACTCCCACTGAGCCACTTACACTATCATGGACGCCCACTGAGCCCATGTTGCTTATGCCGACTCAATAGATGGACTTACTTCCCGAACGTTGGGTAAGTAATCAATTCATTTACCAAAACTGCAACCTTGTTGCGAATATAAAATACACCACAGAGCCGGATCCCTCAGGTTTTGAACGAGTATTTAAATCCCCTTTAAAGGAAGATCTTAAATATAAAAATGAGTTTTGGGATCCGCTCTAACTTTTAAAAATCATTTTGAAGACTCGAAAACACTTTAAAGAGTGTTTGGAGTAAAGCTGATTTAATGAAGTAAATCAGTCCCCAGAATATTTAGAAAATGACTGAATATTATTATTTAAATAATATTCCCATAAAGAATAATCTTTTATAAAAATAATTGAAGTAGAAGTTTTAAAACTTATACTTGAAACGAGTATTAAATAACCAAAGATATACTTATACGAAAGTATTATCTTTATTTGAATAATCGAAAATAAGTTTGATTATTAACACCTTATTCTTTAATAAAATAAAGAATATATTTCAGCAAATAATCGGAGTCATAGATCCTCAAATGAATATTCAAATAATATTCAATAAATAAAATAAGCTGAGTCATAAGCCCTCGAATGAATATTCGAAATAATATTCATTAAATAATAAGCTGAGTCATAATACCTCGAATGAATATTATAAATAATATTCATTAAATAAAATAAAGGAGTCATACATCCTCAAATGAATATCCAAGTAATATTCAATAAATAATATAAAGGAGTCATACGCCTTCGAATAATATTCAAAATAATATTCAATAATAAAATAAAGTTAAAGTTATCGAATAAACCTTATTCGATTAATAGTTTTGAAAACTATGACCATATATATATATAAGTATATATATATATATATTTATATCCATATATACAAAACCTACTCGGGATCCTCGACTCCCGGTTTTAGAAAATATTTTCACCTTTGGGTCCCTATACTAAGAGTATATGCAAATTACCGCTATCCTCTAGCATAGGTATTATCAACTGAATCAATTGAATCAACAGATATATATCAAGATTACGAAACAGACATGCATATATACCATATCAGCATGCTCCAATATATCGCAAAATTTGCTAATAACAATCATGCACTTATCACAAGATAATGCATATACAAGTGTATACATCACAACAACAGTATAACGGATAGAATACTTGCCTGAGCGACTGGGGTTACGAATGGCTCGGGACGAGTCTGGTAACCTATAAACAACAAGTAAGTTGGAATTAAACCAAAATCACTTGTAAATCTATACTTTAACTAACTTAGACTCTAACGCTTGTTTTGCGCTCACCGATTCGCTTAAGTCACTCGGGTACCCTCGGCTCCACCATTTTTAATAATTTAACCTTTACGAGTTTTAAAGCGATTCCTTCGCGAATGTCTTACCAACTGCCTAACACACTTACCATAAATGTTTCATACATTAATTAACCCTTTTTGGTCTTTAACCTATGTTTCAAAGTAAGGCGAGGGAAAAAGTTTCGTTCGCGAAACGCCATTACTTGAAACGGTCGTTTCTCCTAAACCGTGCATCGGAATCGAACGAACTACATATCAAAACGAAGCTCGTAACATGAGCTATCTAATCATGGAAGTGGTAATAATCTAGCAGGGGGTTCTCGGGTCCTAATGTTATGCACAAAAACAGTCTAAAGAAAATCGGACGTTACGACGGCTATGTTTACGCGATTTCCCAATTTTAACCATTCAACACCAACCACAAACCAACCTCAAATCCAACATACAACCAACATCCATCCTCATCACATCATAACAACCCCAACCAATTCAATTTAATCATTCATACTTGTGCCTAAACTTAACTTTAATCATACTTAAGTTCCTTTAAATCAAAACCACAACAATTACCATTCCATTTCACTACCATTCCAAATCCCAAACTCTAAATCATAACAACAAGCTACAATATCAACCCACTAATCAAAATCATCTTATAATATATAGGAATCTAGGGTTTGGAGATGGTATACCTTCCTTGAAGTGGTGGGTGGAGCTAGGAAGCCTTAAGAAGCTTTGAGAAGTCTTAAGAATGCTTGGATCTTCAAGAAAACAAGAAAAGTTCAAGTTAAAAACTTGAAAACACTATTCATTGTCTTCTTCTTTGATTAAATGAAGAATATTGAGAAGGAATTAATGGCTTAAACTCATGATATAGTCCTAACTAAGCATGAAGATGATTAGGGAAATATCTTACCAATTTAGGAAGCTTGGATCTAGGATTTTGAATTTCTCTTGCCTTTTGAATAGTGAAAAGCCGTGAGCAATGAAGAACAAAGCCTTGGTTGCTTTTGATTTTTGATGAAAATGATTTTACTTGGCTTGGTTGATTGGTTTTTGTGCTTGCTTTAGTCAATTACCTTCTTGCCCTTGGATTTGTGTGGTTACAAAGCCACCACACCTCCTTCCTTCCCATGTCATGCTTATGTCATCCTCATGATGTCATCCTCACTTCCTTGTCCTCTTTCTATTGGTTGGATGACATCATTCCCACTAATCCCTTTGATTAACTTCCTAATCGTTTGCCTAATGACCGCTGATCTGTTATACGGTTCGCTTAACTTTCGTTCTCGTTTATCGTTTGAAGGATCATACCCGGGATCTTATTACTTAGGTTCCCTTAACCTTTCTCAATACATTATATTCCTTTTTATGATCCTCTATTATAATCCTTTAATTTAAATCATTTTTATCCTGTTACCTTTTTCTCAATTCTTTCCGTATCTAGTGGATTTCCGGGAAAAATCAAAGTGTTCGGAATTGGATTCTGACGATCTTTACATACACTTATATCCCATATAAAGTACTAATAAAATCTCAGAATATCCATATCAGAACCCCTACATAGTGTGGCATGAAAAGTTTTCTCATTCAGCAAAAACACTATTCATAAGGGTTTCAAAATTTCTCAAAAATTGGGGTTATTACAGTCTCCCCTCCTTAAAAGGATTCCGTCCCGGAATCAGATAGAAAACAAATGGGGATACTTTCTTAGTATTGCACTTTCTAACTCTCAAGTCAATTTTCCCACATTGTGGTTCTACCATCAAACTCTTACTAGTTTGATAACCCTTCTCCTAAGCACTCGTTCCTTTTCACTCTATAACCCTTCCTGGTTGCTCCATATAGGTTACGTCGGGTTGCATATCTATGCGCTCATATGCCCCTATTTATCTGGCATCTGAATTACACTTCCTTAACATTGATACGTGAAACGCGTTATGACTAGCTACATGTTCTGGGTTAGGGCTAGCTCATATGCTAACTTCCCAAACGTCTTAATATATCCAAAGGTCCAACAAATTGTAGACTTAGCTTTCCTTTCTTTCCGAACCTCATCAATCCGTTCCAAGGGATACCTATAACATTACTAGGTCCCCTATTTCATACTCTTTATCCTTTCGTGTCAAATCAACATACTTATCATGTCCATCTTGGGCTACTACCAGCCGTCCTCTGATTAGATCTATCATATCCTTGGTCCTTTGGACTACTACGGGTCCGAGCATCTTGCGCTCTACAACTTCATCCTAACATTAGGGAGATCGACATTGTCTTCCCTCAAGGATCTCATAAGGCGATATCTCAATACTGACATATGATCTATTGTCATAAGAAAACTCAATCCGCGTTATGTGATCATTCCAAATTCTTTCAAGTCTATTGCACAGACTCTCATTATAGCTTTTAACATTAGAGCTTTTGCTTCTCAATACCTATTCTTTTCCAGTTCGTAATCGCTACTACCTTCCGTTCCTAATATTATACGGGTTATACTTTTGCTCGTTAGCGTTCTATAACCTTTTAATAACCACGTCAACCTTAGTATCACGAATGTGTTCCCATTCCGCATACTACCACCACTTTATTACTCCTTTTTCAGTTGCTTCTATTTTCCAAAATTTGATCAATCAAATAGAAGTAAAGGAATTTGTTGAGAGATCACTATGATCATGAACACTTGTTATATCGCATAGTTAGTACAGAAGGTGGCCAGCCTTTAGTACTTGACAAGCAATTAAACAATAGCTGGTATCCTACTTGGCTTCTATCACACAGATAGATAGTCATTCGGCAATACCTCCCCTTCTGGAAGGGTTGTTCTTCTCAGCTTACATGAAATGAAAAGAAGAGAAAAGAACGAATTGAAGAGAATTGTATATTCATAAAAAATGTTTATTGCCATAAAATATCTGGCTTGGAATCTACCTCTGAACTATAGAGGTTTGTCATAGAAGAACAAAACATATATGTATTTATATCAACATCAAGTATTATAACATCGCATTTCATGTGCCTAAATATTTCGCTATCCCGTCCATCATTCTATGGACCCATGCTCTTCCTCGAGCTTATACACAATTACCTTTGAAACTCCCTCGACATCGAAAATCGAATCTGGGATCTCATTCTAGACATCTTCGTTACTTGAATTCTATGCTTGCACCGCAACCTTCCTCGTATAATAATACGGCTCTCTATTGATAAGAAAGAATAAATATTCAATAGGTAGATACTCTACTTAATTAGTCTATCAATGATAACTTATACACTACCACTACCCGATTAGTGGTATTCAATCTCAACATCCATTCCAATACAACTCTCACGGTTATAATCAGCTCACTACTCGCAGAATCATTGCTGCCTTACTATGGTCCACCACTGACCCACTGTCATCATTCACTTTCCATGAAATCTTAATAGCTAACCATACGGAGTCCATACATCTCGTATCTAATTCTCCTAAGGAGTTAACATAACCACCAATCACAATTCATGAAGAACACTCCAAACTCTGACGTACTTTCATGACATGAAGCAGATAAAATTGCAGAAGAGTTTCAATCAAAACAACGATAGCAGGTTAATACCATTCTTAATCATATGCCTTAAATAGAAGACTTAACTCAAAGGTTCATCTAGTCCTTTTTGAAACATGGTCCTGGCTTATCTCAAGATATGACCTTCTAAGATAGATAGCCCGTTCATGGCGATTACACGAATTAAACCTTTACCAACTACTATTACGGTTGGGTATTGCACAGTCATCAGAAGGAATGTCAATCTTCCAAACCATAATTTAACTTTCACATTTTTAACCATCATCACTGTATTCTTTTGGCACACGCGCCTATAATTATCCTCTTACCTTTAAAGTGTCGGCCACCTCTTTGGCCTTTCCTGATAGTAAAATTTCCTTACAGTCAATGTCATTTTAACCACCTCCAAATAAATTTTTTACCTTATTTCCGATCACTGCTTGAGTGAAAATGCTTTCCTTAAAATATGATGAGTAAAAAAAAAATCACCATTTTTCCATAAGTTATTGCCTCAGTCTTTAGAGGTTAATCACTGTCATGACTGACTCTCAATCATAATTAGAACATCTTTTATCTTAAGTCCTAATTGCCCTGAATAATTTCGACCATTACTGGTTTGATCCACACTTTCTCGCGGTTTAACACGTGCCCCACTTGGCAACACTATAATTACATCATATTTCCTTCATCAACATTTCTATTCTTGAAAATTTCGAATATTACCTTTCTCCTTGTAAAACCTCTAAGGTTATCCTTGAATCGTTCCTCCTGTATTCCCTAGATACAGGGCATATCAAGATACCATTTATTAATACCAGAATCATTGTCTATATACTTCTGAAGAATATCTCTACTGATTCTTAAAGGTTGTTGTTACCTTAACCCTTTCCAAATCATACTGTCAAAACTCATACTGTCCCTATTAAGGGTGACATGCCAACCTTTATGCAGTCCCCTAGGATTCATTTTAAGTTACCAATGTTCTATCCTTAATTCCACCTTTAAAAGGTACCTGCGTCCTTCCATGGATAAATCAAGTCATATATCCTTGATAGATTATCTTATTCAATCAGTTCCACCTCGATAGTCTATACCGAATTTCACAATAGCATCCTTATTCAAGTTAAGGTCAATCCACATGGCCTCCAAAAGATAAAAATGGTTATCCGCTTGTCTTGCCTAATTTGGTAACGATAACAAGGATGTTCTGGAAGATATTGGTCGTGTTCAACGTGAACTTCTTCTTAATAATTCCTTAGTTACTTTTGTTGTTTATCTCAACAGTCACCTCAATGTTGGTATATCTTTCATACCTGGCATCTCCCTTTCTGGGTATCAAGCCACCGGTCTTACACTTCACATTCTTGAAGGTCACTTCCTTCATCCAATTTTCCTAATTTCTTACTTCCTTGTCTCCTCAGTCTATCCGCGTCTCATTATTTATCCTTCAAACTATCTCAAGGTTTCCTCAAATCCTCCCAACTTAAAGGGGATAAAATATATGCATCTCTTATGCCTTCAACCATCAATTTTAACTCATGGTGAATCACCCTCATCCTGACGATCATATAATTTTCTATTTCTATTAATATGAGTCTTTAGGGTTTCCCCATACCCAACTCCCTTATCATTCCTCAAACTCTGTTGCCTTTATATTCCTTTCCACTTCAATTTCTTTTTATTTTCCTTTCTCTTATCATTATTTCATGAACCAACACAACATAAGCATTGATTTCAAACATCCCGTCATTCTGGATTCGTGTCTTCAGAACGAATCTTGATAACTTTTACAACTTAGATTCATAATTCATCATACTCGTCTGCCTTTGTTCTGGCTCTAAAGCTTTTACACTATCTCCTTATCTTTGGGAATTACTTTCCCGAAAACAATTGACTGAACTTAAATCAGTTTATTATAATCTCTTACTCCGTGCCTTCCTTGGTCTTTCACCAGCGGGTGGTCTCTCTCTTAGGAGGGTAAGTGACAAAAATAGTCTTTTATGGTTCGTCAATCATTCAGAATCTCAAATGATTCCTCTATTTCCTTTAGCCAGGCTCTTGCCTCGACTAGGTCAACCTGTTCCTTGGAACTCTGAGAGCTTAGCAATTTAAAGGTCCTGAAAGAATTTCTCACCGCACTGTCTCCTCAGGGTGGTGGTTGGGGATAATAGTCTAAGTTCTGTCTAGACTGGTCCAAAAATTGCCGTATAGGAGTACCGTCTCGGGTCTCCTTTCCTTACTCGACTTTCTGTTTCCTTAGTATGAAATGTTTCATCCTTCTCCCATACTTGGGGTTATCTTATACGTTAAAATCCTCATTTTCCACTTCATTATGTTATGGGTTCCTTCTATCTTGATGGCGTCCTCCCTGACTATCACATTCAGGGTTTGCCCTTAATCTTATTCCTTGAACTATGACTTTCATCTAAGATCTCATCTTTAAGCTCTTGAACATTTGGAACCCAAATTCTATAGGAATACCTCATTATTCCCTTATCATCTTTCTCGGTATTAATCTCATATCTATTTGTTGGCTCTCTGCCTTCATTCATCACTTTTTTCTGGCACAATATGTTCTTTTCCGATAATTCGGTCTGTATTGCAATCTCAAACAGCTTTTCGGTACCGGCTCCGGTTACCTTCACTTCTATTTCCATTTTCTCAAAATCTCTTATAAACTCTCCCAAAGACATTATCATCTTGAGTCTCTCCTTTTTACTAAGGGCATCAGCCACCACATTGGCTTTCCCCGAATGATAAAGAATCTCCCAATCATTATTCTTGATTAGCTCTAACTGCCTCCTCTGGCATATGTTGAGCTCTTTCTACGTGAAAATGTACTAGAGCACTTATGGCTTAGGTAATTCTCGCACTTCTCTCCATACAAGTAGTGCCTCCAATCTTTTAGGGTAAAACTATTGCCACGAGCCCAAGCTCATGGATGGGGATATCGAATTTTATATTCCCTTAATTGTCTTGACGCGTACGCGATTACCTTGCTGTACTGTATATGAAGCACCCTAATTCCTTATGCGAAGTGTCACTACACATCACAAAATCTCATTTTCCATTCGGCAACGCCAACATAGGGAACGTCACCAACCTTTGCTTCGGTTCTTAAAAGTTGTTCTCGCATTTCTCTGTCCATTCGAACTTCTCAGTCTTACGAGTAAGCCGCGTTAAAGGGGCTACTGCCTTTACAAACTTGAACGAACCTCTGGTAGTGACCGACCAATCCTACCTCTGGTAGTCGACCTAACCATGGTCATCAATTCATCAGTGGTCCTTTATTCATTCTTGTCAGGATCCTCCATGGGATCCTTCTCAGCAACTATCCCTTCTAGGACAACATCCTCAACCACTACATCCTCAATATCAACATCATCCGGTCCTGCATTAGGACACTCTATCGGATCCACAATCCGATCTCCAATTAGTAATAAAACATCATCGCGATGTTGCTCCTCAACCTCAGGGTTCGGAAGCCCGCTACCGTCTACGATAACGAACTACGCTTCTATCACGATATTTATAAGGGTTCCCATAAGGGTTTTAACTGTCAGTACTACGTTAGGTAGCCCGACTATGAACTTGGCAAGAGTTCTTATTATCTTAGTTAACTTATTATCTTAACGTCCCATCATCTCTGAGGTTTATAACGCTTAGCTCTGATACCATTTCTGTAACACCCCCAGATCCGGGGTCGGGGATCCGGGTTGTCACGGTCTTTCTTTCCACAATATCACTTCACTTAATTAATAATAAATAACCTCATGCTGTGACCCCATACTAACACACACCACAACCCGTTATAGTCTCAGAGATGAAATTTAAATAAGTACAAGTCTTTGAATCCACAATTTAAAAGTTATTACAACCCAAAATGATTACTTGATAAATTTACAGTTAATTGCCATTATCTGCCACAAGTTATAATTATACATAATTGATTCTCAAAAGTAGATGGTCTGATCTACAATAGATCTACCTCTGCAGCTATAGCAGCTACAACATCAACGGGAAGACACAGGACGCTTCCCACGCGCTTGCGCTGGGTCTGCTGGAGTCTGGCCATCTTTCCTAACTGTTGTTGTGTGATGAAGAAATAAAGCAAGGGTGAGCAGCAAGCCCACCAAAATAATATGTATAATGATTAATAGTATATGAGCCTACTCATAATACTCATGAAAGTCTTGGTCAAAAGAAATGAACCAAGTTTGATATCTTAATGCGATAAAGTCGCAAAATATTCAGTATATATACATATATACTTTTCAAAATATTGGAAGTCCTCTTCCAAGCATAATACACACAGAATTCCAGTGTATAACTGTATAAAAATATCCTTTAATTTAAATCCTTTTTATCCTGTTACCTTTTTCTCAATTCTTTCCGTATCTAGTGGATTTCCGGGAAAAATCAAAGTGTTCGGAATTGGATTCTGACGATCTTTACATACACTTATATCCCATATAAAGTACTAATAAAATCTCAGAATATCCATATCAGAACCCCTACATAGTGTGGCATGAAAAGTTTTCTCATTCAGCAAAAACACTATTCATAAGGGTTTCAAAATTTCTCAAAAATTGGGGTTATTACAATTTTGCAACCTGCAAAATCTGCATCTGAGTAACCTATTAGTTTAAAATCTGATTCTCTGGGATACCACAATCCCAGATCAGCTGTTCCCTTAAGATACTTGAATATTCTATTCACAGCTGTTAAGTGAGGTTCTCTTGGATCTGCTTGAAATCTTGCACAAAGACAGGTAGCATACATGATATCAGGTCTACTAGCAGTTAGATAGAGTAGAGAGCCAATCATACCTCTGTAATCAGTAATATCTACTGATTTACCAGTATCATTATCCAGTTTTGTTACAGTGGCCATGGCAGTAGATGCACTCGAACAATCTTGTATTCCAAATTTCTTCAGCAAGTTTCTGGTGTACTTAGTTTGACAAATAAAAGTGCCTTCTTCATTCTGCTTGACTTGAAAACTTCTTTTTCAAGAAAAAGAAGTCTCCCATCATACTCATCTGATACCTTGACTGCATCAGTTTGGCAAACTTCTTGCAAAGTCTATCATTTGTAGACCCAAAAATGATATCATCAACATAAATCTGGACCAGAAGTAAGTCCTTTTAATGGTTGAGGTAGAACAGTGTTTTGTCTATAGTTCCTCTGTTAAATCTACTTTCCAGAAAAAACTGAGCTAAAGTCTCATACCATACTCTAGGAGCTTGCTTAAGTCCATAAAGTGCTTTATCAAGCCTGTAGACATAATCTGGATATTTGGAATCTACAAAGCCTCGAGGTTGTTCAACATATACTTCTTCCTCCAATTCTCCATTGAGAAAAGCACTTTTCACATGCATTTGAAAGACATTAAACTTTTTGTGAGCAACATAAGCCAAAAATATCCTTATGGCTTCCAATCTAGCAACTGGTGCAAATGTTTCATCATAATCAATTCCATCCTGTTGAGAATATCCTTTTGCAACCAGCCTTGCCTTATTCCTTGTAATTATGCCATCATTGTCAGTTTTGTTTCTGAATACCCACTTTGTACCAACAACAGATCTATTCTTTGGTCTTGGCACTAGGGTCCAGACTTTGTTTCTTTCAAATTCATTTAACTCTTCCTGCATTGCTTGCACCCAATCAGCATCTTAAAGAGCTTCTTCCACTTTCTTTGGCTCAGTCTGAGAGAGAAAAGAATTGTAAACACATTCATTTGAAGTACCTGTTCTAGTTCTGACACCTGCATCAGGATTTCCAATTATCAAATCAGGTGTGTGTGATTTAATCCACTTCCTTGCAGATGGAAGCTTTTCTCTAGAATTGGATGCTCCCCCATGATCCATGATGTCTTCATTTTCATTTTCTGATACTCCCCCTGAAACTATGCTCTCTGAGTTGGATTCTTTAGAATTTAGATTTTCAGAACTATCAGAACTTGGCTTATCAGAACTTGACGAATCAGAACTTGAAGAGCCAGATGTATGTTCTGATGCTTCTTGAGATATGGTAAGATCTTGAGTATGCTCCCCCTGCATAGGTGCATCTTCCTTTGGCGTAGGCACCACAGTTTCAGTAACATCAGAGTTTAATCCATCAGAGTTTGCAGTATCAGGACTTATATTGTCAGAATTTTCAGTATCAGAATTTGAGTCTTCATTTTCAAATCTCAGCTGATCATGATCAATAAAATCTTCAAGTCCAGTAATCTTCTTATCATCAAAAGAGACATTGATAGATTCCATGACCACTCTTGTTCTCAAGTTATAGACTCTGAAGGCTTTTGTGGAAAGTGGATATCCAACAAAGATTCCTTCATCAGCTTTTAGATCAAATTTGGATAGTTGTTCAGGATGAGTCTTAAGAACAAAACACTTGCATCCAAATACATGAAAATACTTCAGATTTGGATTCTTTTTCTTCACCATCTCATATGGTGTCTTTCCTTGCTTGTTAATGAGTGTTGCATTTTGAGTAAAACAAGCAGTCTGCACAGCTTCAGCCCAGAAATAGGTTGGAAGCTTTGCTTCTTCAAGCATTGTACGTGCAGCTTCAATGAGAGTTCTATTTTTCCTTTCAACAACTCCATTTTGCTGTGGAGTTCCAGGAGCAGAGTATTCCTGCTTAATTCCATGGTTTTTGCAGAACTCTTCCATTATCAAATTCTTGAACTCAGTGCCATTATCACTCCTTATGGTTTTCACAGAGTCTTTGACCAATTTATCCAGTTGTTTGACATGATCAATCAAGATAGATGCAGTTTCACTTTTTGTATGCAAGAAATACACCCATGTGTATCTGGTGAACTCATCCACTATGACCAATACATATTTCTTCTTTGCAATAGACATGACATTCACTGGACCAAATAGATCAACATGTAGTAGGTGATAAGGCTCAAGAATTGATGATCCAGTCTTGCTCTTGAATGAAGATTTTATTTGTTTAGCCTTCTGACAAGAATCACAAAGGCCATCAGGAGCAAATACTGACTTTGGCAGTCCTCTCACAAGATCTTTCTTGACTAATTCATTTATATTGTTGAAATTTAAATGAGAGAGTTTCTTGTGCCAATTCCAGCTTTCTTCAATTGATGCTCTACTCATCAGACAGATTGCAGAACCATCAGTACTTGTTGAAAGCTTAGCTTCATAAATGTTACCACGCCTGTATCCTTTCAGAACAACTTTGCCTTTAGATTTACTCACAACTTCACAGTGTTCTTCAAAGAAATCAACATGATAACCTCTGTCACATATTTGACTTATACTCAACAGATTGTGTTTAAGTCCTGAGACCAGAGCTACTTCTTTAATGATGACATTCCCAAGATTGATATTGCCATATCCCAATGTTTTTCCAATGTTGTCATATCCATAAGAAACACTTGGGCCAGCTTTCTCCACAAAGTCTGATAGCAGGGCTTTATTTCCAGTCATATGTCCTGAACATCCACTGTCCAGAACTAGGATGTTTTTCCTGTTGCCCTACAATCACAAAGACCACTAATGATTAGTTTTAAGGACCCAGACTTGCTTGGATCCTTTGGCCTTATCAAGTTTGTTAACATCTGCAGCGGATTTAGCATCAGAGTTTGTGTTAACAATTTTCTTATCAGAACTTATACTATCAGACTTTGAATCAGAATTTACACTAGAAGGAACAATGGAAACTTTCTTTAAAAAAGGTTTTATTTGATAATAATCATAGTACAAACTATGATATTCCTTACAAGTATAAATGGAATGCCATAAACTACCACAATGAAAACAAGGATTTTGTGGCTTATATCTAACAGACTGACTCTTAACTCCTGACTTTGAAGGTAAGGAGTTTATGTTCTTATTCTTCCTGCAAAAAGAGGCCAGATGGTTAGAACTTCCACAGTTATGACACGTTTTCCTAGGAGCTTTAGGAACAGGCTTATAATCATTGCTTTTATTCACACCTTCCTTTCCATTTCTATTTTTCCTAGGTGATTTTACCTTGTTTACATTCTTAACATCTTTCAGCTTATGCTTAAGCTGCTTCTTAGTCAATTAAACCTATTTTTACTTCAGCTGTCTTTTCCTGCTTAAGTTTGTCAGAAGTTAATCCCTCTTTAACTTCTGATTTCTCATTATCAGACTTTACAGTTACAAACTTAACAGGTTTTAACTTTGGCTTTTGCTTAACAACAGGCTTAATTTCTACAGTTCCTTTATCATTCTTATCCTCTCCATAACCTAAGCCCTCTTTCCAATTTTCACTACTTAGCAAATTTTGAGTTATTCTGCCAGAGTTAGTCCAAGTCCTGATAATCTCTCTTTCCTTTTCTAACTCAGTTTTTAGAGATTCATTCATTTTTAGCACTTCATCCCTAACATAAAAAGCATCATCTCTATCCTTCTGAGTTTGATGGAACATAACTAGCTCTGTTTCTAAGAAATCATTTCTTTTCTTAAAAGCAAGATTTTCAAAAGTTAATCTTTCACATGTTAAAGTTTGATCTCTATAACTAACAAACATGATTTTAAGATATCTTCTCAACTCATTAATATCATCAGTATGAAAAGCATAAGTAGTCTGAGGTACCTTTGATTCAGCAGCTTCAGAACTGCTTTCAGCACTTGCTTTATCAGCATTTGCCATCAAAGCATAATTCTCCTCACTTTCAGAGTCTGAGGTGTCTGTCCAGCTTTTCTTCTTTGTGACAAGAGCCTTGCCTTTTTCACTCTTCACTTTCTTGCAATCAGGAGATATGTGGCCTTTCTCACCACAGTTATAGCATTTGACATTGGTATAATCTCCTCTGTCAGACTTTCCTCCTCTGCCCTCAGATCTTCTGAAATTCTTCTTATCAGAATTTATGCCTTTTCTGGAAAAATTCTTTCCCTTCCTGAACTTCCTGTATGCAATCTTTGTGATCCCTTTCACCATAAGAGCACACAGCTTCATCATCTCCTCATCAGCATCAGTCTCAGGCAAGCTTTCAGAATCTGAGTCATCATCACTTTCAGAACTTGATGACTCAGTATCAGACTTTGTGAAAAGAGCTTTACCCTTGTCTTTCCTTGAGGTAGCTTCCTTGGGGGATTCTTCTTCCGCCTTAAGAGCAACTGTCCTTGACTTTCCTCCTTTCCTCTTGCTTCTTTGTTCCATCTCAAGTTCATGAGTCTTGTGCATTCCATAAATTTCATCAAGAGTTGTTTCATCAATATTGTATTTGTCTCTTATTGTTGTTGCCTTCAAATCCCAGCATTCAGAAAGAGCTAACAGGAATTTAAGGTTTGAATCTTCAAGATCACACTCCTTATTAACTAGTGACAAATCATTCAAGAGTTTGACAAATCTATCATATAAATCAGTCAATGACTCATTAGCCTTTGAGTCAAAGTGTTCATACTCTTGAGTGAGTATTGTCTTCCTGTTTTTTTTAATTGTATCAGTTCCCTGACACCTCATTTCCAGAGCATCCCATATCTTCTTTGCAGTCTTGCAGTTAATTACCCTATTTGACATTACATTATCAATGACACTATGTAGTAAGTGTCGTACCTTAGCATCCTTAGCAATTGATGTGATATCTTCAGCAGTATAATCACTCTTCTCCTTTGGTACAGTCTTTGCTGCTTCACCTGCAACTACAACAGCGAGCTTGGTTGGTTTGTGAGGTCCTTCCTTGATTCTATCAAGATATTCTGGATCTGTGGCTTCCAGAAACATGGTCATCCTCACCTTCCATATGGCATATTCAGATGGTCTCAGTATGGGAACTCTGATAGTCTCATACCGACTTTGAATTTGTGTCTTTGGAGGTTCTTCAGTTTTGGTAGGCTTAGTTAGAGTTTCTGTGTCAGACATGATTGTGTTTGGATCTTAAACTATTTGTGTGTTAACAGATAGGCTCTGATACCACTTGTTAGGTCACACACACACTGTAGAGGGGGTGAATACAGTGTAAAGTACAATCAAATCAAACTTTAATATCTCAAGTAACAGAAAACAAACTTTATTGAAACAATAAACTCTGTTACAGTATGGAACTGTTACCTCTCAGTGATGAACAAATATCACGAGAGCTGCTAGGGTTACAATGAATAATCTTCTCGTATATGATAACACTTATAGTGTAAACCCTATGTCTGTCTTTATATACTACACAGTTACAAGATAATCGTTAATTGATATGGAATATAATTCTGCTTCCTAAAATATATCAATCAGATATCTTTTCTTCCAAGTATTCTATTCTCCATAGAATTCATTCTTCATGCATATCTCTTCTTATGTTTGTCTCGATCTTTCTTCCTTTAATCAGCTGCTGTCCTTATCTGAACGTCCTTCAGTACTTAAGTTCTGATATCCATCTTCTAATGATTATCTTCTGATAATATAAGTACTGATATCCTTAAGTCCTGACTTCCAGTAAGTACTGATTTATCCTATTTAAGTAAGATCTGAAAACTAAACATAAATCATATTAGCCATGACATTATCAAATGTATCTTACACCCTCTACAGTGTGTGTGTGACCTAACAATATGCAGTACTATAATATACATACAACTTGAGTCCATGCATTAACAACTCGGTTCAATAATCTTTTTCAGTAAATACATATGCCCGTCGTGTCGTAAAATAGGGCTATCAACTCTTTTATGGAATGTTTTATCACAACACACAAGTATGTTTCGTAAAATATTAAAAATTATATAGTTATTTGCGTTCGACTAGTAATCCCGATAATCGCAGGACTCGTCCTCGTATTTTCAAATTTAATTTTTCTCGAAAATCGGGCAGCGTCTCCTTTGTTTATCGGCCTACCCGTCGAAACATAATCGACGTCAAATCCCAATCACAATTACAAATTAATTCAATCACAACCCAACAATTAAAATTCACAATCCAATTAACGATGCGACTTTTACAATAATTAATTATTTGTATAGAGTTAGGACTGATGATATGTCATCACGGTCCACTATCGGCTCGCCGATGGCGGTAAAATTCGCGGGTGCCCGAATAAATTCGGGTTTCCAACGCAAATTTCACCGATAAATAAATTCTTGCACAAAAATATTTTTATTTCACAAAGTTTAATCAAATATATATTTTTCTGCAAAAATATAGATTCAATTAGTAAATTAAAATAAATAACTGTAAATTAAAATAAGCACTCGAACAACACAACACAACACACACGCTTCACGCGCCCATAAACACAGACGAGCACCCAGCCGGAATTAAATAGAGAATAAGCAAGTGGAGCAGCAGTAATCACCGGAAAAGAAGAAACAGGGGCAACAACACCAATGCAACACACGCGCACAACCGCGCAGACCACCCTACCGGAAGGGAATCCGGTGGCGGCCGGAAAAATCCATAGGCGGCACATCAGAAAGAAACAGGGAATCACCAAGCATAATAGACAACACCACGGGGAAGAAAGCAGATAATAAAGAGACGGGAGAGATGTGCGAGATTGTGAGGGAGTAAGTGAGATTTGATGTTACTGCCATGGAAGAAATAGGGGAAGAAAGAAAAAAATGAACTGTAGAAATGTGCCACCTACCAAAAATATTAGGACACGGAGCAAGTTGTAACTTAAACATTAGACACGTGTCATTTTCTCGTCCTAGAGGTTAGCTTTTGTTCCGATGAACACGATTTAACGATATAACGATATAACCCACAGATAAAAATAACTCAAAATAATTTCGAATAAATTTTAAAATTCACAAATATTCAAAAACTAATAAAATAAAATTTTCGTAATTTGTAAAGCATTTTTGATTCCCGCAACGTACCCGCATTTTAAGATTTAACGAACAAATGTGCGGGTGAATTTAATCCCAAAAATTTCCAAAATAATTTTAAAATTATCAGAATATTGTAAACTTCATAAAATATGAGTTCTGTAATCTTTGAAGAATTCTGAAATAAAATACTGATTTTACAATTAAATGTAACCAGAAAATCATTTAAAGATAAATAATTAATGAAACATTGATTTCTAAATTTTATAAAATCTCTATAAGTAATTATTGAAATTATGAAATCATAAAAACAATTTTAGAGACAATCCAAGTATTATGAAAATAAAACTGTAATAAAATCACTTTTAAGGTGAAAACAACTCAATACAACTCAATATTTAATTACGCAAATAACCCTGTACACAATTAAATCACACATAATTAATAATAAACAACACCCAGCTATCACAACAAATGCATATTTTATATAATTAATTATTCAATCAATTACACTTATAAATAATACAAAATATACGAGTCGTTACAGGGTCTCCTTGTTTGAGACCGCTCCTTGGACAAATCGGACCTGTAGTACTGCCATTAAAATAAACATCATAGGAAACAATAGTTACATATTTCATTATCCAGTCGATCCATTTACTACAAAATCTCAATACTTGCATCCCTTGCTTTAGAAATTGCTAGTCAACCCTATCACAAGCTTTACTAATATTTAACTTTAGAGCCACATCTCCTTTTTGACCACGTTTTTCACCTCTTATGTGATGAATAATTTCGAAAGCCACCACCATATTGTCAGTAATACAATGGCCTGGAACAAAAGCTGACTGGTTCCCCAAAATCAGACCCGGAAGGACCTTCTTTAACCTGTTTGCAAGAACCTTTGCCATAATTTTATAAAGCATATTACACAAGGCTATATGCCTCAAGTCTTTTAAACAATCAGCATTATCCTTCTTTGGAATCAGAACTACATTTGAGCTATATAAGTCAGCTGGAAGCAGATCCCCTTAAAGCCAATTTTTACAGCATTCGAATACTTATCTTCCTAGAACTTTCCAAAAGTTTTGATAAAAAATAGGGGTTAGGTCGTCTGGACCAGATGCTTTATCAGGATGCATCTGGCTCATAGCCACTGTAAACTCCTCAAATGTCACCTTCGCCATTAGCATCTCATTCTGGTCATGGTTAATACTCCTGGGACTCCTAAAATATTCCCTCGAATTTCCTTCCTCTGGAGCTGCAAAAACATTGCTGAAATATTCATAGATCAAATTTTGCATCCCTTCTTCGCTATCAACACGAGTGTTGTCATCTGTCATAAAGGTGATTCGATTCACCTTACATTTTGTAGTAGCACTTGCATGAAAAAATCTTTTGTTTTTGTCACCCTCCTTTAACCAAAATAATTTCTCTTTCTGCTTCAAATCTAATTATTTATGCAGAATAATTTCATTTAGGCTGTCCCGAGCGGTTAAAAACTCCTTTACCCCTTGGTCATCAGTTCTATCCTTTAATGAATCTGTTAGGCCTCAATGATACTATAGAAGGGGGTTGAATATAGTATCTACAATCAATTCGATTATAAACACAAGTATGTAACATAAAACAAGTTTATTCAATATATCAAACTTTGTTACAGTAGGTTTAATCTACTCTCTCAATGATGTATGATATCACTAAGAGCTGTTAGGGTTACAATGGATAATATTCTCGTGAATGATAACTCATATAGTATAAACCCTAATCCGTGTTTATATACTACACAGTTACAAGATATCTCTTAATTGATATGATATGTTCTGTTTCCTAAAATACATCAATCAGAGATTATCTACTGTAGTCCTTTAGTTGTATAACTCTCCAAGCATATCTTCTTTTGTTTAATCTAGATCCTCTCCTGTAAATCAGCTGCTTTTCATCCCTGAAGTGTATCCGCACTTAAGTTCTGATGTAAGTCATGATGACTTAAGTTCTGATAACTTCCTGTCTTCAGTAAGTTCTGATTTCCAGTTAAGTTCTGATAGTAAGTTCTGAAACTAAACAAATCAGATTAGACATGACCACACAAATATATCTAACAATCTCCCCCAACTTGTAAATTATAAAAATATACAAGTTTATAGATTTGATGATGTCAAAAACATTTAAGTACAAATGCAATGAGAGTTTATATGCACAACCAAATACAACTTACAGTCCATGCAGCTTTTACCAAATTCACTGAATCAGCCTGAATCCATAATGATTCCTTACAAAGTCTGATACCAGCTTGGTCTCTGCATTTCTTTTAACTTCAAGTAACTGAGCTTTGACTTGTTGCAGTTCTTCTTCTTCAGTATCACCAATCTGATATATGGCAGCTCTGAGTGCAGAAATTGGAGTTCTTTCAAGTCCATCTCCCAGTCTGATTACCCTTGGATATGTAAAATCTTCATTATAGCATAAGCATCTTCCCTTCAGAATTACTTCTACCTTAGCAAAATTCTTCCACATAGGAATTTCTCTTCCATCATCCTCAGTCATCATTGGAGTATACTCTGTCATTCTTGCACCAGAAATTCTGAGTAAATCTCTTATTGTCTTCAGAATATATTCTGACCTTTTCCTAGTAACATCAGAATTTACCTCCAGTAGATAATGAATATATTAGAGCTCTTTGATAGATTTCTTCAGCACATCAGATTCAGATAATCTATAAGTTCTGCCATCAATCAGAAATAAGATCAATTTCTCTTTTACTTCATAATCATCATGAGTATCCATCACTACTTGAGCATAAAACACTTTGTCAAGTTGCTTCTGTGTGATCTTTTCAAATGGCTTGTCAGTCAATGTGAATGGATCTCTAATATCAACTTTTATCCCAGTCTGGAATTTCTCTCTGTTAGAACCTAATCCAGAAGTTTCTCTAGCTTGCTTGGCTTTTACCCCAAATGCTGCAAGTTGATTCAACATCTGATTTGTCTTAGGCTGAACTGGAATAGACTTGTTCCAAAGCAGCTTCTTCTTGTCTTCTAATGTTAAGCTGTCTATGTCAACTTGAGCAGTGTCAGAGATTGATGTCTTGATGAATTGGTCAGGATTTGGAGTTTTATCTATAGCTTGTTGTTCTGAAATATCTTCAGGATTTATTAAGTTCTGAACTTCTTCAATCTGAACAACTTGAGCTATGTCAGAGGTTGTCTTAGATTTTTCTGTCATCCTCTTTCTCTTCAGAGTTTCAACTGTTTCATTTTCAGCAGCGGCATCATCAAAGACTTGAACCATCTTGCACACATGATCCATCAGAATTTGATGAATCTTCATCTTCTGTTTCTTGACTGTCTCCCCAACTTTTCCTTTTCCCTTGTCTTTGGGATCAGTAGTAGTTTGAGATCTAGTCCTCGATCTAGGAATCTCTGTGACAGATCTTTCTCTTATCACAATCCCCTTTTCTTTTGGCCTTGGTGGCTTTTTAATATCAGAAGCTTTTGACTTGGGTTTTCTCTTCTTAGCAGCAAATTTAGCTTCTTCTTCTCTTAATTCCTCTAAATCCACTCCTGGATTGTTCTTAAGGAATAGTCTATTGGCCAATTCTTCATCAACAGATTGAATTTTGGGATCTTTGTAGAAGAATGTTGCTTTCTTTCCTTTGAATTTCAAAGTCTGCAAAAACTTTTGTGACTCTTGGCTTCCAGCTTGGACTATCACAACAGAAGTAGTTGTCAGAACTTGATCATCAGTATTTGAAGTATCAGCATTTGTGATCAACAAAGGAACATCCTGATATGTTGGCTTCTTTCCTTCCTTATTCCTCCCTTGCATAGCAGATCTATCAGAGTTCTTGCTACCAGACATTCTCTGATGAGAACTTGTGGGAATTCTGCTCAGCTGCTTCCCTTGACTTTGACCTATACTCTTTTTAGAGTTTCCGTGGTCATCTCCATGATCATCCTTTTTCTTCAGTGTTTGGCTTGGTGAGCATTTGGACTTAACTACCTTCTCCCCCTTTTTGGCATCATCTGTCAGGAGTAGAGAAAGAAGGATTCCACTGAAGATTGGATCACATTTAACTGAGTCTATTGAGCAGCTTGATTTTGTAATATCTCATCCAGTTAGGCCTGCTGCTTGGTTTGAACAAGCTCAATATCATCCACTTTTTCTTGAATTGGTCTGATAAACCTCTTCTTGTCTAGTTTGTGTATCATGTCTAGCTTATCAGCTATTTCCTGAAGTTTATCAACCTTTGCATGAGTCTTGGAGTGTTGACCTTGTAGAGTTCTTGTACTAAGAGCAGTGATCTTTAGTTGATGCTTGAAGTCAGAACTTGTCAGCAACTCATCAGCTTTTGAAACATGTTCTGTCAGAACATGTGGGCTGGGAATAAAATCAGTATCATTCCATTTATGTATCCACTCAGCCCCTCTAAAGGTTTCCTCCCATGGAACTGGAGCAGCCTCTTCCTCAAACTGGAATAATTCCTCCTTTCCTGTAGGCACTGGTGTGTTTACTGGAGCTGACTCTCCATAACTTGCTAGAATCTCCTCATCTTCAGATAACACCAAGGTGTGTGTGGCTGTAGGAGACTCTGAATCAGCTTTGTCTAAAGTCTGATCTTCAGTTCCAAGATCAAGAATTGGTGTTGTTGGTATCTCAACCTGTAAAATTGGAGAAGTAACATGAGTTGGCTGTTTTGTAGTTGGAGCTTCCAGATATAGAATAGTAGGTATATTCAAATTATGAATATCTATTTCAGGACTTTTCTCTTGTTCTTCAACATCATCTGTAGCTTTGATTGGAGAGTGAGGTGGAGAAATCATAGATTCTTGTACAGGTTCTGATCTGTGGACTTCAGGAATTTCAGATTTCTGAATCAGAACTTCTTCAGCTGCTGGCAGGGCTTCAATCACAATAGAATCTGATGAGATCAGAGATTCCTGATCCCCTTCCTCAGCATCTCCAGCATCCTCATATTGAGTTTGTGCAAGATGCACACCTGCTCTTGTCTTCCTGAATTTTGATATTCTAGATGGAGGGGCGACATGATCTGTATCAGAATGTGAAGACCTCTTTCTTTTCTGAATGCCAGAAGTTCCAGCTGCTTTCTCCTTTTGAAAAGTTGACTTTTCAGCTTCTTCTGTCACAGGTTCTGATGCAGGAACCTGGACCTGTTCTTCCTCATCCGATTCATCTCTCAGAATCATTCTTCTCTTTCTCCTTGGTGAAGATTGAGGAACATATTTAGCTCTTGAGGTTTTGGGTCTGGAGGATATGTCAGATTTTACAACTGGCACCTTTTGAGAAGTACCAGAGGTTGGTTTGGTTTTGGATTTGGGTCTGGACTGTGAAGTGTTGATAACAGGTGCTGATGTTGGTAATTTTGAGGTAGACTGTGGTTGTTGAGTAGTGGATGGTTGTGAGGGTGCTACATCAGGGAATATGGCTGTGTAAGTGTCTAGGATAGTGTTGACTAAGAACTGTTTGACAAATTGGGGTATTTGGAGAGGTCTTAGTACTTCCTTCTTGTTATCAGCATATAACAAGTCAGTAAATGCCCTTTTATGTAACTTAAAAGGTTCCATTAGGTCACTAAACACTTGTGTTTATAATTGAATAATAACATCCTTTGGTACCATTTCTGTTGAAAAATCAAGTGAAAATTTTGTGTTTGTAAAGTGTTTGATAAAATGCCTGTAAGAGAACGTCAGAAAATAAGAAAGTAAGAATATAAGAGAGAGAGAGAGAGAGAGAGAATAGGTTAAAAGAGTGGGCAAAAGATTGTATAATATTTTATCTCTGATATTTATACTCTGCACATGGTAACATCTCTTTATGTAAATTAGAACCGACAGCTTTACACTTGGCAACGTGTAATCAGTTAAAACATAAATAGTGGGCACGGTAAACATGCAGTAATTATTGCTCACATGCACATACCAAAACCAACACACAACCCACTAACAAATGATTATGAATGTTTTTATCTCACCTAAATATTTTTCTGAGAAATATAACCGTTACAGTAAATACCAAAAATAAGTCAAGTAAATAAATAATGCCATGCAAGCATCAGGATTTGCATCAGAACTTGACTATTATCAAAATTTAACAATCATCAGAACGTTGCTTCTATACTAAAAAAGTGAATGACTATTTCTGTGTTTCTTCACACAAGTACTGACTGGTTTCTTCAGAGTTTAATCATCAGAACATAATCAGAACTTGTCCTCAGAATTTATGCAAATAATACTTAACTGTTTATCAAAAACAACTTAATCACCACAGTAATTTTCATCATTCATATGGAGTGATAGTGTGAGTATGTGCAAATGATTAGATAAAGATTAAAGTCTGATAAACTTCAATATATCTTAGAAATAAGGCATAACTAAGAAAAATGCTTAAAATCTGTCTTGAATTGTGAAGTCTACTGTAGAATAGAGTTATGTAAGAATCCACCTCAACTGTTTATGCTTATTTTATGCATATTTTGAAATTCTTTTGACAAGGGCTTCTCAGTGTAAATGAGTTACAACTACCATCAGAATTAATGTTGTTATCAGAATATTTCTCCAGTAATCAGAGAATGTGAAAAGTCACCAAGAAAAATTAATTTGCTTTTCGAATGCATATAACTTAATACCAGCAATGCACTTGGACTTTCCCTTTCACATAAATTACTCTAGATCTCAAAGGAGTACCTGATTTCAATTTTTTTTATTTTCTTCAGATAAGTGAGGCTTATCAGCATGTAGTTCATCCTTAAGATTTACTGACATCAGAATTTGACAGATAAGAAGCAATAATCTAGTTTGTGACTTAGTAATAATATACAGGAAGTAAATTAGACTAAGATCAAAATCAGAATTTTCTTGTGTTATTGATTTCCACATAAATAACTAATTCAAACATGGGATTCATAGTTTGTTAAAGACTACTAAGTCAGCATCTAACAAGATAATCCTCATTGGATTGAATAGTCACAGAACATTCAAAACACTTTCAGAGTTTATAGAATCACATCAGATAATAAGCAGTGTTTAATATATAACAATTTAAGCACAGATTACATTGAGATAAGAAAATCTGTCAACACTGATCATAAAGTCTGATGTATGAGAACAAAAACTAAACAGATTTTGAGAAAGAACCTGAAACCATTCCAAGTTCATTTACCAGTCTTGTAAAAGTAGCTTCATATAGTGATTTTGTGAAGATATCTGCTAGTTGTTGATCTGTTAGAACAAAATGCAATTCCACTGTACCTTCCATCACATGTTCCCTTATGAAATGGTACCTAATGCTGATGTGCTTTCTCATTGAGTGTTGAACTGGATTTCCTGTCATAGCAATAGCCCTTTGATTATAACAGTAAATAGGTATTTTAGAAAATTCTAACCTATTAGCTTAAAATTTGATTCCTTAGGATACCACAATCCTAGATCAGCTGTACCCTTGAGGTACTTGAAAATTCTTTTCACAGCTATTAGATGAGGTTCTCTTGGATCAGCCTGAAATCTTGCACAAAGACAGGTAGCATACATGATATCTGGTCTACTTGCAGTTAAATAGAGTAAAGAGCCAATCATACCTCTATAGTTAGTAATATCTACTGATGCTCCAGTATCTTTATCTAACTTGGTGGCAGTGGTCATGGGAGTTGATGTAGTAGAACTATCTTGCATTCAAAATTTCTTGAGTAGATTTCTGGTGTACTTGGATTGATTGATAAAAGTACCTTCTTCATTTTGTTTGACTTGAAGTCCCAGAAAATAACTCAACTCTCCCATCATATTCATTTGATATCTTGACTGCTTTAACTTGGAAAATCTTTCATAAAGTTTTGTATTTGTAGAGCCAAAGATGATATCATCAACATATATCTGTACCAAAAGTAAGTCCTTTCCATGGTTGAGGTAGAATAAAGTCTTGTCAATTGTAGCTCTGTGAAATCCACTTTCCAGAAAGAATTGAGCCAGAGTCTCATACCATGCTCTAGGAGCTTACTTAAGGCCATAAAGTGCTTTGTCAAGCCTGTAGACATGATTTGGAAATTTTGGATCTACAAAGCCTGAAGGTTGTTCAACATCTACCTCTTCTTCCAATTCTCCATTGAGAAAAGCATTTTTCACATCCATTTGAAAGACTTTAAACTTCTTGTGAGCAGCATAAGCCAAAAAGATTCGTATGGCTTCCAATCTAGTAACTGGAGCAAATGTTTCATCATAATCAGTACCCTCATGTTGAGAGTAACCTTTAGCAACCAACCTTGCTTTGTTTCTTGTAATTATGCCATCACTGTCAGTTTTATTTCTGAACACCCATTTTGTACCAACAATTGATCTGTCATTTGGTCTTGGTACTAGGGTCCAGACTTTATTTCTTTCAAATTTATTTAACTTTTCCTGCATTGCTTGCACCCAATCAGCATCTTGAAGAGCTTCTTCCACTTTCTTTGATTCAATCTGAGATAGAAAGGAATGATAGAGACATTCATTTATTGTTGCTGTTCGAGTTCTGACACCTGCTTCAGGATCTCCAATTATTAAGTCAGGTGTGTGTGATTTAGTCAACTTCCTTGCAGATGGAAGTTGATCTCTAGAACTGGATCCTCCCCCATGATCCATGCTGTCTCCATCAACATTTTCTGATGCTCCCCCTGAAGTTATGCTCTCTGAGATTCCAGAATTTGAGTTGGATTATAACGACTGGGAACTTTACGTTTATATTATATCATGATTATAATAAAATATGTGAATTAATGTGTCATTTATGTGTGATTATCTGATAAACTCTAACTGTTACGTGATACGTGTATTCCATGTCATTTCTGTATTTTTAAGGTATTTTTCAGATATTTTATTATGCATTTATAGGTTTTATTTCAAACGTTTTATGACCCAAATGATGATTTTAAAGCCAGTATTTCAAATAAAATAATGGGCCTTATTTTTCATCAAATGGCTTTTACAATCGCCTTGTTCTGAACATCTAGATAATTTATAAATTTTCTCGTTTTGCGAAAAATAATTTTTCCGTGCCCCATTGGGTGTTAAAAACCCCACAAAAATCACATTTTTATTTTTATAAAATTATAGAACTTTCATTTATATTATTTCTTTGCATTTTTGCATTATTCACAATTTTTGGGAATTTTTGGCATATATATTGCATATATAAAATATTTATAAATTAAATTTTAATACTCAAAAATTATAAAAATTAGGGCCCAATATTTTTATTTAATGTATAATTAGCCCCTTAATTTTAATTAGGAGTATTATTTTTACTACTATAAATAGCCTAATTATTATTTAATTAATTATAATTAATCATTAAAATCTGCAAAATTACCAAAAATTCTCTGAAATCGGGTCGGGAAGAACAGGTTCGGGTCGAAGAATCAAGTCGTGATTTCTCACTGATTACAGCATCAAATCGTGTGATTCAAGTACTCAAATCGAAGGTTTTGATCCGTTCTTTCTGTTTCTTGCATCAATTTCACGTTTTATTGCATCGTTTTTGATTTTTGATTTCTAGGGTTTATGTTCGAATTAGGGCTTTTTGATTATGGGGTTATTGTGATGTTTTGATGATTGATATAGCTTTGTTAGATGATTTACAGTCGATTTATGGTGTTTAATTGAACAAACGATGCTTGGATAATGATTCACGATTTCTAGGGTTTAGGTCGAATTTTCAAAACACAACTCGATGATTTCTGTGAATATTTGGTTCTTTTAATGTTAGGGCTTTGATTGTATATGTTCTTAGCTTCATTTTGCACTATATAACGTTTGATGTTATGTACAAATGAGTGATTTGGATTTTTGGCCGGAGTTCTTGATGATTTTGATCGGAGAATGATATCCAGGGATGTTTCTAGTCGATTTTGGCCTGAAACAGATTGGGGAAGTAGTTTGGGATGTTTTGGGATCAAAAACGGAACCAAACGGTGTTCGTTTGGCCAGGAATTGGACTCGCCGGAGTCCGGTGAAGTCGCCGGATTCTGGGTTTAAACCCAGATTCCGGTGGTGTTCTTGGTGACCCGGAATCCAACCCGTTTGACCCGTTCAGATTACCCGGTTTTGATCCACCTTGTCAGATGTTTGTTTTCTGACATATGTTTCTGAAAATTATTTTTAT
Source organism: Apium graveolens (assembly GCF_009905375.1). NCBI lineage: Eukaryota > Viridiplantae > Streptophyta > Magnoliopsida > Apiales > Apiaceae > Apium > Apium graveolens. The sequence continues at coordinate 154,577,449 of NC_133653.1, forward strand.
TTTTTTTATTTTTATTAATTTTAAAAATCAGTTTTATTTATTTTGTAAATTAATTAATTAATTAATTAATTAATTAATTTATATTATAAATAATTCTGAATTATTTTCTAAAAATCAGATTGAATTATTTTCTTAATTATTTATTATTTATTTATTACTTATTAATTATTTAAAAGTGATTAATTATTTTGATAATTAATCAAATAATTTTCAATAAATCATAATAAATTCATTTTAATTTCAGAAATTATAGAAAATTTATTTTTAATTCTGATTTTCTTAAATAATGATTTAAAAATTATTTTTGGGTTTTAAAAATTAGTAATAATTATTTATAATGATTAATAAATGGAATTATCAGTATTTAATTAATAATAATTAACCGTTAGTCCGTTTTGCGTGAAACGAAAGCCTGTTAACTCAGAAAAATGAATCCTTTTCATTAAAAATAATATCAAAGCTTAATTTTTTTAGAAGTTAGTTGATTTTGTGACTTGTTTGATTATCAGTCAAGTTACGTGCCGAGACGAGTCCGAAAAATTCCGGAAAAATGGGAAACGAGTCAAATAACGATCAGTTGAGCGATCAGCGAGTCGATTTTAGTTTTAAAAATTATTTTAACCATAAAAATGATTATGTGCTTATGTGCTTATGTGTGTTACGTGGTTAATCGAGTCTTACTTGCTTATATGTAATACATGAGTCAGTCATAAGCGCATGGGTAGATGTTAGGATCGGTTTGAAGTCGATTCAAGATGCAAATGAAGTACGACGTGACTTAACCAGTCTGTTTTGCCAATATAAGCTAAGCCAGCCAGGCCAGTTGAGTCGTTAATAGTCCAAGGTGATAGACATAAGTGATTCAATTGCAGTAAGTCGCGCAGAAGGCAAGTTTTTCCTCTATTCTACTTTCAGAATAGTGATATTGATTCAAATATTTATCACATTTACATTCTCTTGATTATTGTTCTTGATCACTAATATACAATCCCTATTCCTTTGTTCATATTTCATTTCAATTCTTGATTTCTCTGTTTCTTTGGATTCTTGATTCATATTCTGTTGGTAACACATAGAGATTGATATATTCTAGTGTTTGGAATATATCAAAGCATACTGATTGTCCCGGTTGCTAAGCGATGGACTGGATAATGATATTTTGGGATTGAGTGTGTCTTAATCCTGAGGACCGGGATGACTGGTACCTCGACGTGGGCCGTAGTGCCTGGGTACCCGACTGGATCTATATACTGAGATATGGATCTGCATTATATTCTGACTGATCAGCAGAATATAGATGCGAACTTGTGTCCAGTTTAGTTTATTTGTGCTCGCCAGTAATGGCCTTCTTTCTATTCTCGTGAGGTTATATCTTGGCAGATATACCTGGGATGGCAAATTCATTTAAAATGCTTTAACACTGTTTATATGTTTGTGGACTTGTTGAGCAACTTTTGGCTCACCCCTTTTGTTGTTATTCACCTTATTGTTTTCAGTTAAGAAGGAATATGAAACCAATCAGGACTCGAGTGGTAAAGAAGCGAGTCAAGCCTCGGGATCCTCTTATACCCAAGGTGTTGATCCCAATCCAGGAAGAAAGCTTTGAGTTGCCCGAGCAGGTGGAGTGTTGATAGATAGTATGTATGTGTGTTTGAATAAAAGTTGAACTTAGTTTAAAATGAATTAGACAATGGTTTGTAATAAAGAGAGTTTGTGAGACTTTGAATGTTGGTTTGTAATAAAAGTAGTTAGTGGTTCTTGTTTTCATACTTCAACCTAAAAAGATCCTGGTTAGTGTTAAAGGGGTTTAATTTCATTTCTTTATTAATTGTTAATCAGATTGTACATGTTTGGTGATTAGCTTGTAACCCCCAGACTTATACCCCGGGTCTGGAGGGCGTTACATGGATCCTTCAGGAATTGAAGAATTAGAGTTTCCAGAATTGTCAGAATTTGGCTCATCAGAACTTGATAAATCAGAACTTGAAGAGCCAGTGACTGGTTCTGATACTTCTTGAGAGTCTTAAGATGTGGTATGATCATCAGTTTGATCCCCCTGAACATGTGCATTTTCCTTTGGAGTGGTTACCACAGTTTCAATGACATCAGAATTTAACCCGTCAGAACTTACAGGATCAGGATTTAGGTCATCAGAATTTACAGAATCGGAATCTACATCTTCATTTTCAAATCTCAGCTTATCATGATCATTGAAATCTTCAAGTACAGTAATCTTTTTATCATCAAAAGATACATTGATAGATTCCTTGACAACCCTTGTTCTTAAATTGTAGACTCTGAAGGCTTTTGTGGAAAGTGGATATCCAACAAAAATTCATTCATCATCTTTTAGATCAAATTTTGACAGCTGTTCAGAATGAGTCTTAAGAAAAAAACACTTGCATCCAAACACATGAAAGTATTTCAGAATTGGCTTCTTTTTCTTCACCATCTCATACGGTGTTTTTCCATGCTTGTTTATGAGTGTAGCATTCTATGTAAAACAAGCAGTCTGCACAACTTCAGCTCAAAAATATATTGGTAGCTTTGCTTTATCATGCATAGTTCGTGCAACTACAATAAGAGTCCTGTTCTTTCTTTCTACAACTCCATTCTGATGTGGAGTTCCAGGTGTAGAAAATTCCTGCTTTATTCCTTGCTCTTTGCAGAACTCTTCCATAATTGAATTCTTGAACTCAGTGTCATTATCACTTCTTATTATTTTAACAAGATCTTTGACTAACTTGAAAGAGATATGTCCTAAGTCCAATCATGTATGAGGATTTCAGAATAACTTTTTATGTAATCTGTTTTGATTTCATTGATATTAATAAAAGACTTGTTTTATTTTTATTACGGGCTCTATCTATTTAAGTGTTTAAATGAGATATACCATAGTTTAGAGTAAAGCTTTTTATGAATTATGATGAGATCATAATAGTGAGACCTAAAAGATGATAACTCTAAACTTAAATAGTTCCTGGTCATAGGATTACTTACTGGTAATTAATAATCCGCAAAGATCGGTACATACTATGCTTGCTTCATTATGAAGGATGTTTGTTCTCATAGATATTTGTGTGGTGACACTATAGCTAGTATGTAGGTTCTTATTATAGAATAAGTTCACTGAACATGACTCGCACAGTTGAACAACTGATGGAGTTCACTCTCGTGTCAGCAGTTGTTCACATAGTGATAGTTGTACAAGTATCCTTAGACTTGAGGTCATCATAGTCATCTTGTGTACACTGAACTATGCTTTGGTTTAGTTCTTAGTCTCCAGGGACAATTATTAGGGCTCTACTGGGTATAGCAATTTGTACACGAAGATAGTGTATGATCAATAAAGGATCTACCCCTTCCAGTGAAGGAAGAGAATGTTCAAAGCTGATCCACTTATGCTAGTTCAGGAATCTCTGGCCAGAGTGAATGAAATTAGAAAGGAGTTTCTAATTTATATAGAACTGAGCATAGTGAATGGGAAAGCAACTGATTAAATTAGATAGGCTTGACACAAGATCCATGCCTTGTATTTAATCAGAACATTGGAGGGTAGAAGGAATTGATTGTACGATAACTATTCACTGAATAGGTTCTTGGTATTCTAAGCAGTGAATTCATATTATCCGGATAGTCGCGATATGTTGAGAAGCATCACTCACGATGTAGAATAAATATAATTAATCAGTTAATTATATTTAGTGAATTTTAGTATTCATGTAAATAATTAATAAAAGTTTATTATTATTTATTTCTACTATGGGCATAATATTGAACCTACAGGGTCACACCATAAAAGAATATTTTCTTTGATGAAATAATGAGAGAGAGAATTTTTTTCTAAATAGTTAAGAAAAGAAATAATGATTAAAATAGTTTTAATTATTATTAAAGCATTTTATGAAGATAAAATGTGGGGGTTAATATATATAAAGATATATTATAAAACCCTAGGAGAGCCCTATAAATAGAATGAGATGGATGGCTCTTTAAAATAGACACACAATTTTGGTTTTATAAAAAACCCTAGCCTCCATCTTCTTCCTCTCTCTCTCTCTCCCAAAAAACTCCATTTTTATAAAAGCTCAGTTTTATAAAAAGGTTCATCGAAGAGGATCGTTCTTGGTGGATATCGGTAGAGTGCTTCACACACTGAGGAGCAACTGCTAGCACTCTAATTTTATAAAGCTTCGATTCACGAGGTATGATTTTGATTCCTCGGTGTTTCCCTTTTATACATTTTTCTATATGTGCGGTATATGGTTTTTACGGAATAAATATTATTTCACGCTTCCGCTCATCTGTAAATTCCATCATTGGCATCACAGCTAGGTTCTGCATATAGAGATTCATATAAAAAATTTCAGATTTTTTAATGCATGTATGGATTTGTTATGATTTTTGCAAGTTTATTTGGATTTAATTATGAATTAATTCGAAATAATTTTTGCATGAGATTTTGACTACTGATCTGGGTTCTACAAGTGTTGTAGATCATCTAGATATTTTTTTTCATAATTTTGTGATGTGTAGATTATTTGTTATGAATTTTTTAAAATTGTTTTAATTAAAATTCATAAAATAATTATGCATGTGAATAATTATGATTAAAATTTGCACAAGGACCCATGGCTGATTTGGTATTTTTCTGCTACTCCCTGATTTAAGAAATCATATTATTTTGATTTTTAATAATTTATTAATTAACTGTTAATTAATTTATTAATAATAAAATTAAAATAATAATAATATTAATAAAGAGTTATTAATAAGGGAGTAAAGGGAAAGGGGGTTACATCTCCTAATTGTAACAGCAGAAAGACAAACAGGCAATGGCAGGGAAGAAAAAAAAAAAACCTGTTGCGGCTGTGCCAAGCGCGTGCGCTGCACGCGGGGAAGGGGTGTGTTGCGCATTCCGTGAATGCGTTACACACTGTTGCGCATTTACGGAATGCGTTACACGCGTAAATGGCTCAACAGTGTTGTAACGCATTACGTACATGCGTTATAGCCCGTATGTCCACATTAAATTTGATTTTTTGGGAGTTTCGTAACTCCGTTATGGGCATGCAATATATCGTTGGATTCGTTTTTCCGAGACGGGTCTAATGGAGTCGTCAAATATTTTTTATATAAAAGTTTTGAACTGTTTATATTCCCGAAATTGTTTTAAAGCATGTTTTAATTGTTTTAATTGCTTTTAAATGCTATAATAAATCCATACATCATTATATCAATGTGTGACATGATATTACTTGCATGCTTACTTATTTATTTATTTTTATATATGAGATATATGCCTGTGTTTACCATGCGATGATAGATTTAGGTGAACTTAAATCAATATAAGGCGTGCTCTAGAAAATCTAGAATATGAATCGTTTCTTGCCTTGATAATAATATTATGAATACAATCATGAGATTCTTGTGTTTATGAAACACGTAATTAAATATGAATTTTCAATTTTGAGAGAAAGGATGATTCTGTAAACAACAGATTTCTATCTGTAAGAAAGGGTTATTAAGTGACGCCTCTTGACAATGCACCACCCGATCTGGGAATCATCTGATTATCGATTATTGATTTGAAATATTTAATTTAAAAGAAGGAATCTCTTTATAATATGATTATGATTGTAACGTAATATAATCCCTCTAAAATTAAATAATATCAAGTAGTAATTGGCCAATGATACAACGGGCTTGTGTCGGTCATAGCCTTCCAACATGATAGAAAGTAGTTCTTATTTTTAAATCATTGTCGGTTCGTGCTACAGCCGAGGGCTTTGATTTCGAAATAAGAAATACTTGTCTATTACACAGAGATGTGTACATTGAATTAGAATCTAAAGGTCGGTACGTGCCACAGCCGTGGGCCGTTGGAGACTGATTCAATTGTACGGAATGTTGGGTTAGACTTGACTTAGAATATTGAGGGTGTCGGGCCACAGCCGTGACTCAAGTATTCAAGAGGCTAAAGTTTGATTAGGGAATAATATAAGATGTAATTGACAAGAGTTATCTGCCTATTGAACTTTACATGGCGGTTCATGCCACAGCCGAGGTTGTGTGATGGAATGTAGGATCACTATTCCCACTAGCATTATGAATGCTTATTTTTCACGTAGGGGGTTGAATAAATTAGATAAACTAGTGGGATCCACTTATGAATAAAGACCCGATTCATATAGTGTTTTGAAATAAAATTGAATATTTTCTAAGTGTTGTTATGTGTTTATCATTTACAGATTTACTATATTATATCTTCTGCACTATCACTCAGGAGCATACTAGATGCTCACAAGTAGACTGATCCTAATTTAGCTGTATGCTTTCACTGTAACAAGTTAGGGCACTGGAAGAGAAACTACACAGTTTACCTTGCAGAATTGAAGAAGAGGAAGGGTAGTAAGACTACCGCTTCTGATTCAGGCATGTTCATGATAGAAGTTAATATGTCACTAGGTCAAATTTCTACTTGGTTATTAGATACCGCCTGTGGTTCTCATATTTGCAATTCGTTGCAAGGACTAAAGGGAAGTAGTAATCTTGAAAAAGATGAGGTGATTCTACGTATGGGCAATGGAGCAAGGGTTGCGGCCATATCTATAGGATCATTTAGTTTACATATGCCTACGGGCAAGACTATTATTTTGAATAATTGTTATTACGTTCCCTCTATTGTAAGGAATATTGTTTCTATCCCTCTGTTGGATTTGGATGGTTTTTCATTTATTATTAAGAATAATGAATGTTCTATCCTTAGAGATAATATTCTTTATGGACGTGGAATTTTAAATAATGGTCTGTATGTATGTGACGTAGAGCATGATTTACTTCAGATTGAACAAACTAATAAACGAAAACGAGATGATGAAAATCTGACCTATTTATGGCACTGTAGGCTAGGTCATATTAGTGAAAATAGACTTCGGACATTGCATAAGGAAGGGTTACTAGACCCCTTTGATTTTGAATCATATCCTACATGCGAGTCTTGTCTATTGGGTAAAATGACCAAATCTCCATTTAGTGGACATGGAGAGAGGGCTGCAGATTTGCTAGGATTGGTACACACAGATGTATGTGGACCAATGTCTACGCAAGCCATGGGTGGATTTTCATACTTCATTACTTTCATAGATGATAGATCTAGATTCGGATATGTGTATTTGATGAAACACAAGTCTGAAGCCTTTGAAAAGTTCAAGGAGTATAAGTATAAAGTGGAGAAACAAACCAAACACAGTATTATAACTCTTCGATCAGATCGAGGTGGTGAATACTTGAATGGTGAGTTTCTAGATTATCTCAAAGAAAATGGTATAGTCTCCCAGTGGACTCCTCCATATACTCCACAGTTGAATGGGGTATCTGAAAGGAGAAATCGAACTCTGTTAGACATGGTTCGGTCCATGATGAGCTATGCGAATCTTCCAGTATTCCTATGGGGTTACGCATTGGAAATCTCAGCATATTTACTGAATAAGGTGTCTTCCAAATCTGTTCCTCAAACTCCATATGAGATATGGAAAGAAAGGAAACCGAGTCTTAAACACGTTAAGATTTGGGGATGTCCAGCTTATGTCAAGAAAGTTGACCCAGATAAGCTGGAATCTCGATCCGTAAAATGTAGTTTTGCTCCATCTCAAGTTCATGAATCTTGAGCATCCCATAGATTTCATCAAGAGACATATCAGCAAGTTCATAGTTGTCTCTTATTGTAGTAGCTTTCAAATCCCACTTTCCAGGAAGAGCTAGTAGGAATTTCAGATTTGAATCTTCTGGATCATATTCCTTATCCACTAGTGACAGATCATTCAAAAGCTTTGTGAATCTGTCATATGTATCAGTTAGTGACTCATCAGATTTTGAGTCAAAGTGCTCATACTCCTGTGTGAGTATTGTCTTCTTGTTCTTTTTGATGGCATTGGTTCCTTGACATCTCACTTCCAATGCATCCCAGATTTCTTTCGCAGTCTTGCATCCAATCACCCTATTTGACATGACATTGTCGAGTGCACTATGAAGCCAGTGTCTTACTTTTGCATCCTTGCCTAGTGAAGAGATGTCTTCAGTGGTGAGTTATCTCTTTTCTTTGGGAATCGTCTTCTGTGGCTCATTCCCAACTACAACAGAAAGCTTTGTGGGCTTGTGTGGACCATCATAAATTCTTTCTAAATATTCTGGATATGTAGCTTCCAGAAACATGGCCATCTTCACACTCCATACAGGGTACTCAGACACCTTGAGCATAGGAACCCTGATGGTTTCATATCTACTGGTGTTTTGAATGGGTTGAACCTATGCAGGTTCTTGAGGGTCTTGTGGTTTTTATTGATCAGACATGATTGATTGTTTGTTTGGATCTTAACTATTTGTAAGCTTAACAGATTTGCTATGATACCACTTGTTAGGCCTCAATGATACTATAGAAAGGGGTTGAATATAGTATCTACAATCAATTCGATTATAAACACAAGTATGTAACAGAAAACAAGTTTATTCAATATATCAAACTCTGTTACAGTAGGTTTAATCTACTCTCTCAGTGATGTATGATATCACTAAGAGCTGCTAGGGTTACAATGAATAATATTCTCGTGAATGATAACACATATAGTGTAAACCCTAATATGTGTTTATATACTACACAGTTACAAGATATCTCCTAATTGATATGATATGTTCTATTTCCTAAAATACATCAATTAGAGATTATCTACTGTAGTCCTTTAGCTGTATAACTCTCCAAGCATATCTTCTTTTGTTTAATCCAGATCCTCTCCTGTAAATCAGCCGCTTTTCATCCCTAAAGTGTATATGTACTTAAGTTCTGATGTAAGTCCTGATGGCTTAAGTTCAGATAACTTCCTGTCTTCAGTAAGTTCTAATTTCCTTTTAAGTTCTGATAGTAAGTTCTGAAACTAAACAAATCAGATTTGACATGACACCACAAATATATATAACAGAATCAATAATCCCTTTTTGCCTCTTTATTTTCTCTCTAAATTTGTTAAAAAAAGTTCCTCCCCCACTTTTGCATGAAGCCTTCAAAGCCAACAACTTGTGAAAAAGGTGAGCAGAGGGAAGATTCGCCTAGTGCTCGCTAGTGTCCTGAACAAACGATGGGTCTTTAAGTCAAGTATTCTCAAATTTAAACCTGAAGGATATCTTGGGAATCTCTATATTAATTAATTCGAGGAATATAGCATCATGATCTGAGACAGTAGTTGTAACAACTGTTAGCTTACATAACGGGTAAAGCGTCCACCAACCTAGAGTCGCAAAAGCCCTATCAAGCTTCTCTTGAACCCATCTATATTTTCCTCGATTTTCTCCAACGTAAATTGACTAAAATGCAATCCACTTCAGATAAAAAACTATCTTCCAATGCCTCCATAAATCATCTCATTCGATATTCTAGATACGTATGAACACCTCTCTTATCGGAGCTGTAAAGCAAATCATTAAAGTCTCCAATGATACACCACGGGAGTGAAAGAGATATGTTCTAAGTCCAATCATGTATGAGGATTTAAGAATAACTTTTATGTAATCTGTTTTGATTTCATTGATATTAATAAAAGACTTATTTTTTTTTTATTGCGGGCTCTATCTATTTAAATGTTTAAATAAGATATACCACAGTTTAGAGTAAAGCTTTTTATGGATTGTGATGAGATCATAATAATGAGACCTAAAAGATGATAACTCTAAACTTAAATAGTTCCTGGTCGTAGGATTACTAACTGATAATTAATAATCCGCAAAAATCGGTACATACTATGCTTGCTTTATTATGAAGGATGTCTATTCTCATAGACATTTGTGTGGTGACACTATAGTTAGTATGTAGGTGCTTATTATAGAATAAGTTCACTGAACATGACTCACACAGCTAAACAACTGATGGAGCAGTTGTTCACATAGTGATAGTTGTACAAGTATCCTTAGACTTGAGGTCATCACAGTCATCTTATGTACACTGAACTATGTTTTGGTTTAGTTCTTAGTCTCAAGGGACAATTATAAGGGCTCTACTGGGTATAGGAATTTGTACACGAAGATAGTGTATGATCAATAAAGGATCAACCCCTTCCAGTGTAGGAAGAGAATGTTCAATGCTGATCCACTTATGTTAGTTCAGGAATCTCTGGCCAGAGTGAATAAAATTAGAAAGGAGTTTCTAATTTACATTAAATAGAACTAAGCATAGTGAATCGGAAAGCAAGTGATTAAATAAATAGGCTTGACACAAGTTCCATGCCTTGTATTTAATCGTGACATTGCAGGGTAGAAGAAATTAATTGTACGGTAACTACTCACTGAATAGGTTCTTGGTATTCTAAGCAGTGAATTCGTATTATCCGGATAGTCACGATATGCTGACAAGTATCCCTCACGATGTAGAATAAATATGATTAATTAATTAATCATATTTAATGAATTAGAGAATTTATATAAATAATGATAAAATAGTTTTATTATTATTTATTTCTACTACCGGCTTAATACTGAACCTACAGGGTCACACCATAAAAGAGAATGATTTAATGGTGGAGAAATTAATTAATAATGGCTGATAATTATTTATTTATGAAATAAATAATTAATTGGCAAATTTAATAATTGATTAAATGAGATTTAATTGATTATAAATTAATTAAAAAAATGTTCTTAATATTATTAATTAAGAATTTAATTTTTAGAAATTAAATCAAGTGAGAGAATTATTTCTAAAGTGTTTAGAAAAATGATTAATAATTAAAAGGTGTTTTAATTATTAGTAAGAATAATAAAGGGTTAATAATAATAATATTTTATGGGAAAATTTTCAGCTGAAAATTTTGCCTATAAATATACTATTATAGACCCTATTTTTGCCTCAACCAAAAAGATTTACAAAACTCTAATTCTCTCCATCTCCTCCTCCTTCATTACATCGTTTTCTTGGTGGATACCGGTGGAGTGCTTCACACGTGAGGAGCAGCTGCTAAGGATCTCCGTTCATCGTTTTTGGATAGCCATTAAAGACCTCCATCTTTCCATTAATGTAAAGCTTCTTAAGGTAAACATACTGGACTACGAATTAAATATTATTTTTCGCATGGATCCTGCAGAGGGTTTCGGGTTTTTTTTAAGATTTAAGTTTATGTTTTCGCTGCGTTTATGTGGTAAAAACCCTTCAATGGCATCAGAGCTACTTGCGAAAAGTTTTTAATTCGTTTATGGGTTTAACTGTTTTCGATATATGAGCATGTACGTAGTTCGCCATGATTTGATGTTGATATAATATGCTTATATATGTATGGTTTTGAATATATGATATTCATGTGAGTTGTATAATCATAAGATGATTATGTAATCTGTATATATACTGATATATACATGATTTATGTTTGTTCTAATTATGAGAATCATATTAGATACGGATTCTGAATTGGCTGCTGTAGATTTGCTGAAATCTGGGTCTGGTATCCGATTTATGCAAACAAATACCCTATTCCATAGATAAACGAGCGTCTGAATAAAACTGATAGCTAAAGCTATCAACGACTTTTTTGTAAGGCGTTTGACGACGTTTACTGTCCGTAAACAGTGATTCTTATTTTTCTGATTTGATTCTGATTTTTCTGATTTTTGTCATATTTTCTTTTTATGATTAGATCATGGATAATATGATATGTTAAGATCAAATTATGTGTTTTAACATGCTTTTATGTGTTGTATGAGCATGGTGGATGGTTATGGCCTTTCGACCTTAGTATAATGGTTTTGGTTTTGGTTTTAAATACGACTTGCATGTCGTCAATATTTGAAATCATAAATCTCGAATGTAACTCGAGTTATTCTTGTAAGTTCATTAGATTAGTTTTACTTTCAATCATGTAATGTAATTGAAGACTCAAGAAGGCTATCCAATAGAGGTGATACAAAGAAGAAGACGAGGCATACAAGAAGTCTAAACAAAGAAGAAGACTTATGTAATAAGTAGTTGTATTTATTTCCATCACCATGTTAGATTGACCTTGATCTTTGTCATGAGCTTGATAAAGATCACATAGGATGGGGCCATAACCAAATACATTTACTTTATTGCACTTTACATTTACTTTTTTATTTAATTTTATATATGAGATATATGCCTATATTTACCATGCGATGATAGATTTAGGTGAACTTAAATCAATATAAGGCGTGCTCTAGAAAATCTAGAATAGGAATCGTTTCTTGCCTTAACAATAAATATTATGAATACGATCATGAGATTCTTGTGTTTATGAAATACGTAATTGAATATGAATTATTAATATTGAGAGGAAGGATGATTCTGTCAACAACAGATTTCTATCTGTAAGAAAGGGTTATTAAGTGATGCCTCTTGACAATGCTCCACCCGATCTGGGAATCATCTGATTATCGATTATTGATTTGAAATATTTAATTTAAAAGGAAGAATCTCTTTATAATATGATTATGATTGTAACGTAATATAATCCCTCTAAAATTAAATAATATCAAGTAGTAATTGGCCAATAACACAACGGGCTTGTGTTGGTCAAAGCCTTCCAACATGGTAGAAAGTACTTCTTATTTTTGAATCATTGTCGTTTCGTGTTACAGCCGAGGGCTTTGATTTCGAAATAAGAAACACTTGTCTATTACATAGAGATGTGTACATTGAATTAGAATCTAAAGGTCGGTACGTGCTACAGCCGTGGGCCGTTGGAGACTGATTCAATTGTACGAAATGTTGGGTTAGACTTGACTTAGAAAATTGAGTTTGTCGTGCCACAGCCGTGACTCATTTATTCAAGAGGCTAAAGTTATATTAGGGAATAACATAAGATGTAATTCACAAGAGTTGTCTGCCTATTGAACATCACATGACGTTTCGTGCCACAGCCGAGGTTGTGTGATGGAATGTAGGATCCCAATTCCCACTAGCATTATGAATGCTTAATTTTCACTTAGGGGGTTGAAAAAATTAGATAAACTAGTGGGAGACACTTATGAATAAAGACCCGATTCATATAGTGTTTTGAAATGAAATTGAATATTTGCTAAGTGTTGTTATGTGTTTAGCATTTACAGATTTACTATATTCGTTATGTCTTCTGCACTATCACTCCGAAGCATACTAGATGCTCACAAGTTGACTGGTCCTAATTTAGCTGTTTGTTTTCACTGTAACAAGTTGGGCACTGGAAGAGGAACTGCAAGGTTTAACTTGCAGAATTGAAGAAGAAGAAGGGTAGTAAGACTACCGCTTCTGATTCAGGCATGTTCATAATCGAAGTTAATATGTCATTAGGTCAAATTTCTTATTGGGTATTAGATACTGCCTGTGGTTCTCATATTTGCAATTCGTTGCAAGGACTAAAGGGAAGTAGGACTCTTGAAAAAGATGAGGTGATTCTACGTATGGGCAATGGAGCAAGGGCTGCGGCCATATCTGTAGGATCATTTAGTTTACATATGCCTACGGGCAAGACTATTATTTTGAGTAATTGTTATTATGTTCCCTCTATTGTGAGGAATATTGTTTCTATTCCTATGTTGGATGTGGATGGTTTTTCATTTATTATTAAGAATAATGAATGTTCTATCCTAAGAGATAATGTTCTTTTTGGATGTGGCATTCTAAATAATGGTCTGTATGTATGTGACGTAGAGCATGATTTACTTCAGATTGAACAAACTAATAAAAGAAAATGATATGATGAAAATCTGACCTATTTATGGCACTGTAGGCTAGGTCATATTAGCGAAAATAGACTGCGGACATTGTATAAGGAAGGGTTACTTGACCCCTTTGATTTTGAATCATATCCTACATGTGAGTCTTGTCTATTGGGTAAAATGATCAAATCTCCATTTAGTGGACATGGAGAGAGGGCTGCAGACTTGCTAGGATTGGTACACACAGATGTATGTGTACCAATATCTACGTAAGCCATGGGTGGATTTTCATACTTCATTACTTTCGTAGATGATATATCTAGATTCGGATATGTGTATTTGATGAAATACAAGTCTGAAGCCTTTGAAAAGTTCGAAGAATATGAACATGAAGTGGAGAAACAAACCAAACACAATATTATAACTCTTCGATCAGATCGAGGTGGTGAATATTTGAATGGAGAGTTTCTAGATTATCTCAAAGAAAATGGTATAGTCTCCTAGTGGACTCCTCCATATACTCCACAGTTGAATGAGGTATCTAAAAGGAGAAATCGAACTTTGTTAGACATGGTTCGGTCCATGATGAGCTATGCGAATCTTCCAATATTCCTATGGGGTTATGCATTGGGAACCTCAACATATTTTGCTGAATAAGGTCCCTTCCAAATCTGTTCCTCAAACACCATATGAGATATGGAAAGAAAGGAAACCGAGTCTTAAACACGTTAATATTTGGGGATGTCCAGCTTATGTCAAGAAAGTTGACTTAGATAAGCTGGAATCTTGATCCGTAAAATGTAATTTTGTGGGATATCCTAAAGAGACTTTGGGGTATTACTTTTACACCGATCATTGTGTGTTTATCTCCAGACATGCTACATTCTTGGAAAAGGAGTTTATCCTTGAAGGAAACAGTGGGAGCAAAATTGAACTTGATAAAGTTCAAGAAGCACAAACTACTACGGATCAAGTGGAAACACCTATTCAGACTGAACAACCTTCTATGGAACAAACCATTTGTAGGACAGGGAGAGTGTCTCGCCAAGCTGAGAGGTATTATGGCCTTGTCATTTAGAATGACAATGAGTTGTCAATCATTGATGATGACGACCCTGTGACCTATAATGAGGCTATGAGTAGTGTTGATGCAGAGAAATGGCATAGTGCCATGAAATCCGAAATGGAATCTATGTATACCAACCAAGTATGGACTTTGGTTGAGGCGCCTGAAGGTGTTAAGCCTATTGGGTGCAAGTGGGTATACAAAAGAAAGATTGGAGCAGATGGCCAGGTGGAGACCTATAAGGCCAGGCTCGTGGCAAAAGGATTTAAACAAAGGCAAGGGATTGACTTTGATGAAACTTTTTCGCCTATAGCCCTGTTAAAATCAATTCGGATTTTTCTTGCGATTGCTGCTTACTATGACTATGAGATCTGACAAATGGACATGAAAACGGCCTTCCTCAATGGGGAACTTGAGGAGGAAGTGTATATGACGCAGCCCGAGGGTTTTCTTTCCAAGGGAAATGAACACCTAGTGTGTAAGCTGTTGCGAACCATATATGGTTTAAGGCAAGCTTCTCGTAGATGGAACATCCGTTTTGATGAGACAATCAAAGAGTTGGGTTTTATCGAAAACATAGATGAACTATTTGTCTACAAGAAGGTTAGTGGGAGCGCGGTAATATTTCTTTTATTGTATGTGGATGACATACTTCTTATCGAAAATGATATACCGATGCTACAATCAGTCAAAGTATGCCTATCAAAGAACTTCACCATGAAGGACTTGGGAGAAGCATCCTACATTCTCGGTATGAAGATCTATAGAGATAGATCTAGAAGAATGATAGGTCTTACCCAGGGTACATACATCCAGAAAGTGCTTAAAAGGTTTAGCATGGAAAACTCCAAAAGAGGTCTCATACCGATGAGCCATGGAGTGTCCCTTTCCGAAAAAATGTCTCCTAAGACACCTGAGGAAAGAGAGCGTATGAGTAAGATTCCTTATGCTTCAGCAATAGGATCTATCATGTACGCGATGTTGTGTACAAGGCCTGATGTTGCTTATTCAATTAGTGTGACGAGCAGATATCAGTCCAATCCAGGTGAAGACCACTGGAAAGCAGTGAAAAACATCCTTAAGTACTTGCGAAGGACTCAGGACATTTTTCTTGTTTTTGGTGGTGAATCTGAGTTGAAAATAGAGGAGATGTCAACGTCGAGAGAGTTGACACACATAACAACATAGCAGACCCACCCACAAAGCCACTTTCTCAGAGTCACTTTGATCGTCATAAAGACAAGATGGGTATTAGATACCAGAGTGATTGGCTTTAGTACAAGTGGGAGATTGAAAGAGATATGTCCTAAGTCCAATCATGTATGAGGATTTAGGAATAACTTTTATATAATCTGTTTTAATTTCATTGATATTAATAAAAGACTTATTTTGTTTTTATTGCAGGCTCTATCTATTTAAATGTTTAAATAAGATATACCACAGTTTAGAGTAAAGCTTTTTATGGATTGTGATGAGATCATAATAATGAGACCTAAAAGATGATAACTCTAAACTTAAATAGTTCCTGGTCGTAAGATTACTAACTGGTAATTAATAATCCGCAAAGATCGGTACATACTATGCTTGCTTCATTATGAAGGATGTCTGTTCTCATAGACATTTGTGTGGTGACACTATAGCTAGTATGTAGGTGCTTATTATAGAATAAGTTCACTGAACATGACTCACACAGCTGAACTACTGATGGAGTTCACTCACGTGTCAGCAGTTGTTCACATAGTGATAGTTGTACAAGTATCCTTAGACTTGAGGTCATCATTGTCATCTTATGTACACTGAACTATGCTTTGGTTTAGTTCTTAGTCTCAAGGGACAATTATAAGGGCTCTACTGGGTATAGGAATTGAAAGGAATATGTCCTAAGTCCAATCATGTATTAGGATTTAGGAATAACTTCCTGTGTAATCTGTTTTGATTTTATTGATATTAATAAAAGACTTATTTTGTTTTTATTACGAGCTTTATCTATTTAAGTGTTTAAATAAGATATACCATAGTTTAGAGTAAAGCTTTTTTATGGATTATGATGAGATCATAATAGTGAGACCTAAAAGATGATAACTCTAAACTTAAATAGTTCCTGGTCGTAGGATTACTAACTGGTAATTAATAATCCGCAGAGATCGGTACATACTATGCTTGCTTCATTATGAAGGATGTCTGTTCTCATAGACATTTGTGTGGTGACACTATAGCTAGTATGTAGGTGCTTATTATAGAATAAGTTCACTGAATATGACTCGCACAGCTGAACAACGGATGGAGTTCACTCACGTGTCAGCAGTTATTCACATAGTGATAGTTGTACAAGTATCCTTAGACTTGAGGTCATCATAGTCATCTTGTGTACACTGAACTATGCTTTGGTTTAGTTCTTAGTCTCCAGGGACAATTATTAGGGCTCTACTGGGTATAGGAATTTGTACACGAAGATAGTGTATGATCAATAAAGGATCTACCCCTTCCAGTGAAGGAAGCGAATGTTCAAGGCTGATCCACTTATGTTAGTTCAGGAATCTCTGGCCAGAGTGAATGAAATTAGAAAGGAGTTTCTAATTTGCATAGAACTAAGCATAGTGAATGGTAAGCAAGTGATTGAATTAGATAGGCTTGACACGAGATCCATGCCTTGTATTTAATCGGGACATTGTAGGGTAGAAGGAGTTTATTGTACGGTAACTATTCACTGAATAGGTTCTTGGTATTCTAAGCAGTGAATTCATATTATCCGGATAGTCGCGATATGCTGAGAAGTATCCCTCACGATGTAGAATAAATGTGATTAATTAATTAATCATATTTAATAAATTAGAGAATTTATATAAATAATGATAAAATAGTTTTATTATTATTTATTTCTACTACCGGCTTAATATTGAACCTACAGGGTCACACCATAAAAAGAGAATGATTTAATGGTGGAGGAATTAATTAATAATGGCTAATAATTATTTATTTATGAAATAAATAATTAATTGGCAAATTTAATAATTGATTAAATGAGATTTAATTGATTATAAATTAATTAAGAAAAGTTCTTAATATTATTAATTAAGGATTTAATTTTTGGAAATTAAATCAAGAGAGAGAATTATTTCTAAAGTGTTTAGAAAAAGGATTAATAATTAAAAGGTGTTTTAATTATTAATGAGAATAATAAATGGGATAATAATAATAATAATATTTTTGGGAAAATTTCAGCTGAAAATTTTGCCTATAAATATACTATTATAGACCCTATTTTGATTCGAACCCCAAAACCCAAAAAAGTTTAGAAAACCCAATTCTCTCCACCTCCTTCCTCCTCCTTAACATCGTTTTCTTGGTGGATACCGATGGAGTGCTTCACACTTGAGGACCAACTGCTAAGGATCTCTGATCGTTGTCTCCGAATTATTTTAAAGGTTAGATTCGATCCCTATGTTTTTACCATGATTTATATGCTTTTATTTGGATTTTATATATGTAAAAGTGTTTTACCATGCCTCCGCTGCGTTTAAAATCCAACATTGGTATCAGAGCATAGGTTGTATGCATATAGATCGGTGGTAAAAAATTCAGAATTTTATGTGCTTGTATGAATTAATTATGATTTTTACAAGTTATATCATGGATTAATTTTGTCTGATGAGAAATCGTTTCTCAGAATAATTTTGAATGTTGATCTGGGTTCTACAAGTGTTGTAGATCGTCTGGGTAATTTTTTCATAATTTTATGATGTATAGATTTTTTATTATGAATTTTTGAAGTTCTTGTAATTAAAATTCGTAATTAAATAAGTAAATATATGTATATATAGTATATATATATATATATATATTTGTATCATCTGCAATATATCTGCATCTGCTATGTCTGTGCTGCACAGGGAAAAGACAGAGGGCACAGGTGAGTTGTCAGGCACGGCAACCGAGAAAGAGAATCTGTCAGGCGGCTGTAGAAAATAAAGAAAAAAAAGGGGTGTCGCGCATTCCGGGAACGCGTTACACCCTGTGGCGCATTCACGGAATGCGTTACACCTTTTAATTGGTTAAAAGGGTTGTAACGCATCACCGGAATGCGTTACAGGGATTGTAACGCGTTCCTGTAATGCATTACAGCCCGACTGTCCATATTAAAATTGATTTTCTGGGAGTTTCGTAACTCCGTTTTGGGCGTGCAATATACCGTTGGATTCGTTTTTCCGAGACGGATCTAATGGAGTGATCAATTTTAGTTTATATAAAAGTTTTGAACTGATTATATTCCATGAAGTGTTTTAAAGATGTTTTTGACTGTTTTAATTGCTTTTAAATGCTTCATGTGATACATAGAGATGTATAATGCTTAGACTAATGTGCTAGATGATATAACATGCCTACCTTGATGTTTATTCATGTTGATATATGTGATATAAGCTTACTTTATCATGTGATGATAGATTTAGGTGAACTTAAATGAACATAAGGCGTTCGTTAGACAACCTAGTATAGTGAAATTGTTTCATAACCTTAATAACAATATTATGAATACAATCATAAGATTCTTGTGTTTGTGAAACACGTAATTGAATATGAATTTTCGATATGAGAGAAAGGATGATTCTGTCAACAACAGATTTCTATCTGTAAGAAAGGGTTATTAAGTAACGCCTCTTGACAATGCTCCACCCGATCTGGGAATCATCTGATTATTGATTATTGATTTGAAATATTTAATTTAAAAGGAAGAATCTCTTTATAATATGATTATGATTGTAACGTAATATAATCCCTCTAAAATTAAATAATATCAAGTAGTAATTGGCCAATGACACAACGGGATTGTCTCGGTCATAGCCTTCCAACATGATAGAAAAGTAGTTCTTATTTTTGAATCATTGTCGTTTCGTGCCACAGCCGAGGGCTTTGATTTCGAAATAAGAAATACTTGTCTATTACATAGAGATGTGTACATTGAATAAGAATCTAAAGGTCGTTACGTGCCACAGCCGTGGGCCTTTGGGGACTGATTCAATTGTACGAAATGTTGGGTTAGACTTGACTTAGAATATTGAGTTTGTCGTGCCACAGCCGTGACTCAATTATTCAAGAGGCTAAAGTTTGATTAGGGAATAACATTAGATGTAATTGACAAGAGTTGTCTGCCTATTGAACATTACATGGCGTTTCGTGCCACATCCGGGGTTGTGTAATGGAATGTAGGATCCCTATTCCCACTAGCATTATGAATGCTTAATTTTTCACGTAGGGGGTTAAATAAATTAGATAAACTAGTGGGAGCCACTTATGAATAAAGACCCGATTCATATAGTATTTTGAAATGAAATCGAATATTTGCTAAGTGTTGTTATGTGTTTATCATTTACAGATTTACTTTGTACGTTATGTCTTCTGCACTATCACTCAGGAGCATACTAGATGCTCACAAATTGACTGGTCCTAATTATGCTGACTGGCTTCGAAACTTGAGAATTGTTCTCAGGACTGAGAAGCTGGAATACGTGATTGACTCACCTAAGCCTACTTAACCTGCTAGTGATGCACATAATGATGAACATGTTGTGTATCGTAAGTGGATAGATGATGCAAATGTTGCTCAATGGATCATGCTAGCTTCCATGAACATTGAGCTACAGAAGCAACATGAGCATATGGATGCTCACACTATCCTCATGCATCTACAAGAGTTGTATGATATGGCGGGGTGGACAGCTCGATATGAGATATCGAAGGAGTTGTTCGGTTGTAGGATGTCTGAGGGATCATCTGTGAATGACCATGTACTTAAGATGATCAATTTGATTGAACGTCTTGGACAACTTGGTTTTGCCATGGATGGGGAGCTGAGCAAAGACTTGGTCTTGCAATCGCTTTCGAGTTCGTTCTCGCAGTTTGTTGTGAACTTTTACATGAATAAGTTGGATGTCAGCCTGCCTGAACTCCACAACATGTTGAAGACTGCGGAATCGAATTTTCCCCCTAAGAAGAGTTCTGTTCTTCTAATTGGTGAAGGTTCCAAGAAAAGGAAGAGGAACTCTTCCAAGAAGAAGAAAGTAGGTGAGAAAATGCCGGTTCCACCAAAAGCTAAAGACCCCAAGAGCAAAGTTGTTTGCTTTCACTGTAACAAGGTGGGGCACTGGAAGAGGAACTGCAAGGTTTACCTTGCAGAATTGAAGAAGAAGAAGGGTAGTGAGACTACTACTTCTGATTCAGGTATGTTCATGATAGAAGTGAATATGTCATTAAATCAAATTTCTACTTGGGTATTAGATACCGCCTGTGGTTCTCATATCTGCAATTTGTTGCAGGGACCAAGGAGAAGTAGGACTCTTGAGGAAGAGGAGGTGATTCTACTGATGGGAAATGGAGCAAGAGTTGCTACTAAAGATGTAGAATCATTTCATTTACATATGCCTACGAGCAAGACTATTTTTTTAAATAATTGTTATTTTGTTCCCTCGATTGTGAGGAATATTATTCCCATGTTAGACTTGGCTGGATTTTCATTTATTATTGAGAATAATGAATGTTCTATTCTTAGAGATAATATTCTTTATGGACGTGGTACTTTAAATAATGGTCTGTATAAATGTGACATAATTTACTTCAGATTGAACAAACTAATAAAAGAAAAGGGATGATGAAAATCTCACTTCATTGTGGCACTGCAGTCTCCATTTAGTAGACATGGAGAGAGGACTGCAAATTTGCTAGGAATGGTACACACAGATGTATGTGGACCAATGTCTAAGCAAGCCATGAGTGGATTTTCATACTTCGTTACTTTCATAGATGATAGATCTAGATTCGGATATGTGTTTGATGAAACACAAGTCTGAAGCCTTTGAAAAGTTCAAAGAGTATAAGTATGAAGTGGAGAAACAAACCAAACATAGTATTATAATTCTTCGATTAGATCGAGGTGGTGAATACTTGAATGGAGAGTTTCTAGATTATCTCAAAGTAAATTGTATAGTCTCTCAGTGGACGTCTCCATATTGGTATCTGAAAAGAGAAATCGAACTTTGTTAGACATAGTTCGGTCCATGATGAGCTATGCAAATCTTCCAGTATTCCTATGGGGTTATGCATTGGAAACCTCAGCATATTTACTGAATATGGTGCCTTCTAAAATCTGTTCCTCAAACTTTGTATGAGATATGGAAAGAAAGGAAACCGAGTCTTAAACACATTAAGATTTGGGGATGTCCAGCTTATGTCAAGTAAGTTGACCCAGATAAGCTGGAATATCGATCCGTAAAATGTAGTTTTGTGGGATATCCTAAAGAGACTTTAGGGTATTACTTTTACACTGATCATCGGGTGTTTGTCTCCAGGCATGCTACCTTCTTGGAAAAGGAGTTTATCCTTGAAGGAAACAGTGGGAGCAAAATTGAACTTGATGAAGTTCAAGAAGCACAAACTACTACGGATCAAGTGGAAACACCTGTTCTGACTGATCAACCTTTTGTGGAACAGCCCATTCGTAGGTCAGGGACAGTGTCTCGCCAACCTGAGAGGTAATATGGCCTTGTCATTAAGAATGACAATGAGTTGTCGATCATTAATGATGACGACCCTGTGACCTATAATGAGGCTATGAGTAGTGTTGACTCAGAGAAATGGCAAAGTGCCATGAAATCCAGAATGGAATCTATGTATACGGTATACGAAAGAATGATTGGAGCAGATGGCCAGGTGGAGACCTATAAGGCCAGGCTTGTGGCAAAAGGATTCAAACAAAGGCAATGGATTGACTTTGATGAAACCTTTTACCTGTAGCCCTGTTAAAATCAATTCGGATTTTGCTTGTGATTGCTGCTTACTACGACTATGAGATCTGGCATATAGCCCGATGGTTTTCTTTCGGAGGGAAATGAAAACCTAGTGTGTAAGCTACTGCAAACCATATATGGTTTAAAGCAAGCTTCTCGAAAGATGGAACATTCGTTTTGATGAGACAATCAAAGAGTTTGATTTTATTAAAAATGAAGATGAACCATGCGTCTACAAAAGGGTTAGTGGGAGCGCGGTAACATTTCTTGTATTGTATTGAATTAGAGTTGACACACATAACAACATAGCAGACCCACTCACAAAGCTACTTTATGAAAGTCACTTTGATCGTCATAAAGATAAGATGGGTATTAGATACCAGAGTGATTGGCTTTAGTACAAGTGGGAGATTGAAAGGAATATGTCCTAAGTCCAATCATGTATTAGGATTTAGGAATAACTTCCTGTGTAATCTGTTTTGATTTCATTGATATTAATAAAAGACTTGTTTTGTTTTTATTACGGGCTTTATCTATTTAAGTGTTTAAATAAGATATACCATAGTTTAGAGTAAAGCTTTTTATGGATTATGATGAGATCATAATAGTGAGACCTAAAAGATGATAACTCTAAACTTGAATAGTTCCTGGTCATAGGATTACTAACTGGTAATTAATAATCCGCAGAGATCGGTACATACTATGCTTGCTTCATTATGAAGGATGTCTGTTCTCATAGACATTTGTGTGGTGACACTATAGCTAGTATGTAGGTGCTTATTATAGAATAAGTTCACTGAACATGACTCGCACAGCTGAACAACTGATGGAGTTCACTCACATGTCAGCAGTTGTTCACATAGTGATAGTTGTACAAGTATCCTTAGACTTGAGGTCATCATAGTCATCTTGTGTACACTGAACTATGCTTTGGTTTAGTTCTTAGTCTCCAGGGACAATTATTAGGGCTCTACTGGGTATAGGAATTTGTACACGAAGATAGTGTATGATCAATAAAGGATCTACCCCTTCCAGTGAAGGAAGCGAATGTTCAAGGCTGATCCACTTATGCTAGTTCAGGAATCTCTGGCCAGAGTGAATGAAATTAGAAAGGAGTTTCTAATTTGCATAGAACTAAGCATAGTAAATGGTAAGCAAGTGATTGAATTAGATAGGCTTGACACGAGATCCATGCCTTGTATTTAATCGGGACATTGTAGGGTAGAAGGAGTTTATTGTATGGTAACTATTCACTGAATAGGTTCTTGGTATTCTAAGCAGTGAATTCATATTATCCGGATAGTCGCGATATGCTGAGAAGTATCCCTCACGATGTAGAATAAATGTGATTAATTAATTAATCATATTTAATAAATTAGAGAATTTATATAAATAATGATAAAATAGTTTTATTATTATTTATTTCTACTACCGGCTTAATATTGAACCTACAGGGTCACACCATAAAAAGAGAATGATTTAATGGTGGATGAATTAATTAATAATGGCTAATAATTATTTATTTATGAAATAAATAATTAATTGGCAAATTTAATAATTGATTAAATGAGATTTAATTGATTATAAATTAATTAAGAAAAGTTCTTAATATTATTAATTAAGGATTTAATTTTTGGAAATTAAATCAAGAGAGAGAATTATTTCTAAAGTGTTTAGAAAAAGGATTAATAATTAAGGTGTTTTAATTATTAATGAGAATAATAAATGGGATAATAATAATAATATTTATGGGAAAATTTCAGCTGAAAATTTTGCCTATAAATATACTATTATAGACCCTATTTTGATTCGAACCCCAAAACCCAAAAAAAGTTTGGAAAACCCAATTCTCTCCACCTCATTCCTCCTCCTTAACATCGTTTTCTTGGTGGATACCGGTGGAGTGCTTCACACTTGAGGAGCAACTGCTAAGGATCTCTGATCGTTGTCTCCGAATTATTTTAAAGGTTAGATTCGATCCCTATGTTTTTACCACGATTTAAATGCTTTTATTTGGATTTTTTATGTGTAAAAGTGTTTTGCCATGCCTCCGCTGCGTTTAAAATCCAACAGTAATTTGTACATGAAGATAGTGTATGATCAATAAAGGATCTACCCCTTCCAGTGTAGGAAGAGAATGTTCAATGCTGATCCACTTCTGTTAGTTCAGGAATCTCTGGCCAGAGTGAATGAAATTAGAAAGGAGTTTCTAATTTACATTAAATAGAACTAAGCATAGTGAATGGGAAAGCAAGTGATTAAATAAGATAGGCTTGACACAAGTTCCATGCCTTGTATTTAATCGTGACATTGCAGGGTAGAAGGAATTAATTGTATGGTTACTACTCACTGAATAGGTTCTTGGTATTCTAAGCAGTGAATTCGTATTATCCGGATAGTCGCGATATGCTGAGAAGTATCCCTCACGATGTATAATAAATATGATTAATTAATTAATCATATTTAATGAATTAGAGAATTTATATAAATAATGATAAAATAGTTTTATTATTATTTATTTCTACTATCGGCTTAATATTGAACCTACAAGGTCACACCATAAAAGAGAATGATTTAATGGTGGAGAAATTAATTAATAATGGTTGATAATTATTTATTTATGAAATAAATAAATAATTAATTGGCAAATTTAATAATTGATTAAATGAGATTTAATTGATTATAAATTAATTAAGAAAAAGTTCTTAATATTATTAAATAAGAATTTAATTTTTGGAAATTAAATCAATTGAGAGAATTATTTCTAAAGTGTTTAGAAAAAGGATTAATAATTAAAAGGTGTTTTAATTATTAGTGAGAATAATAAAGGGTTAATAATAATAATAATATTTTATGGGAAAATTTTTAGCTGAAATTTTTTCCTATAAATATACTATTATAGACCCTATTTTTGCCTCAACCAAAAAGATTTACAAAACCCTAATTCTCTCCATCTCCTCCTCATTCATTACATCGTTTTCTTGGTGGATACCGGTGGAGTGCTTCACACTTGAGGAGCAGCTGCTAAGGATCTCCGTTCATCGTTTTTGGATCGCCATTAAAGACCTCCATCTTTCCATTAATGTAAAGCTTCTTAAGGTAAACATACGGAACTACGAATTAAATATTATTTTTCGCATGGATCCTGTGGAGGGTTTCGATTTTTTTTTAAGATTTAAGTTTACGTTTTCGCTGCGTTTATGTGCTAAAAACCCTTCAGGGAGAACTTGAACTGTACGGGCTTTCCCAAGACCCCTATAGTTCCAACTTAAGCAATTCATTTCTCCTGGCTAGCTTGCTGAGCAATTTAGCCAATATAAAAGACGGAGATTCTGTGCAATCAACATTAGGAAGCTCAAAACCTGATGTCGCGGTACCAAAGTTTTTGTCCAGATCCATAATCTCATTAAGCCCAATTCTTTTCCATTTTGTTTCCTCCAAGTCTAACCCGTCCATTTTGTACAGCCCGGGCCCATCCATGCAGTTTGAATTAAATAATCCCGCCACCTTAGTTTCCATAGTTATCTTATTATTAACAAATTCCTTATTTGACGTGTTTGTTGTGACTTACTTCCCCTTTTCATGTTGAATCCCCGATGATCGTGCAACTTTCAAATTTTGACCCCCTGATTCTTATCCATCCCGAAATTTCCTCAACACTCCTCAGAGTCCTCATCCCGGAGCCACTTACTCCGCCCTTGCGCCGCCCCTCTCCGTAGAGGAGCCCTAAGCCAACTTCCCCACTCCCGTAGTAACTCATTAGTGTCTCCTTCAAGATTCTTTTTGCAGAATCGTTCTGTGTGTGTTAAAATACCACAAATAAAGCATAAATCACCTAGTTTTTCATATTTACAGTTAACCACACACTCCCTCATGTTCTTATCATATATTTTCTTCTTCCTTTTTAATGAGAGTCTTATATCGACCTTGATTCGTAGCTGCATATACTCCCTCCATATACTGGTTTTATTACTCGAGTCATAAGTTATAAATGACCCGAAGAAATTCCCCAGTTTTTTATCATTAGATTCCTCCATGAACCCTGTAGGCAAACCGTAAATTTGAATCCAGAACTCTACCTCATTCAAGGGAATATTAGTAGGATCCTCACCCGCTGGAATAGTGTTGGTAATCAGCATAACGTTATCAAATGACCACGATCCATTGTTCATCATCCAGTACATGTCATCTTTATGATAGAACTGAAATAAAAACAATCCAGTTGTTTGCATTTTAATATTAATTTCCATCACATGGCGCTAGATATCCGCCATTTTCGACTTCATCACACGAACATTGAGATTCTTCTCCGTGAAAAACTTCCTTACCAAACACAACTCAAAACCTATTATTCCCCTATGACGACCTCTTCATCGAATATTAGTTCTTCTTCCTCCTCCTTAAAGATGTTTAGATCTCCCATAATAATGTCAAGATGATCTTCATTATCGATTGCAGAAATTGCCTCTCATATATCTATGTTTTAGACAAGGAGAGAAAAATTAACCACTCTCACTTATGCATGGAGAGACAAAAATCTGTTTTCATTTGTTTTAGTTTTATCTAATGGTTTTTAATATTACACGAATCACCAACATCACGAACTACAATAAATACATTTTTTGACTTTTTAGTTTATGTTTTTATTCAAAAATAACATATGCCTCAACTTAATCAAAATTGTCCAAAATGCATGAGATCATATGTATGGCCCAAATTACCTTTCTAACACGATAAATCGTCTACCATATCATAAGAATACATTATCTCCCATGTCATGATAATACATTATCTCGTGTTCCGTTTCAAAAGATACGCCATGCTATCTACTATACTCTCTCTGTTTCATTTTAACTAACTCTTAATTTTTCTGCACACATTTCAAGTTTCATTGACCGAATAGTAAAAGTTATTATTTATAATTTACTTTTTGTAAATAAAATTTTAAGTTATATATTTTTATTCAAATTTTTCTTTAAAAAATTATCATTTTAACTATGCGGTCAAAGTACTTAGAAATGAGTGCAAAAAAGGCAAACGACTATTAAAAAGAAACGGAGGGAATATCACGTATACATATTTGTGTCTTTTGATACCGAACCCTGAAAGTATGGAGTGATGCAATGTGAATAAGTGATACAAGACAAAAAGAAGTTAAAACCTTTATGCTTTTAACCAAGGTTTTAAAAATCAGAAATCGGTTCGACTCAGTTTAGTTCCGGAATAGCGAGTACTCGGATTACTAATCGAGTAACATTATTTTACTAATTTTATCTCTAATATATTAAATTTATTTTATTCTATTTTTTGTATACGTGCATTAATATATATATATTACTTAATATATAGTCGTACGTAGTACTAATAAAAAATAAAATTATTTAATTATACTAAAAAAATTATATCACACTAGAAATAAAACAGTTTAAGTATATGTTGTTTGTTTGATAATTTTTGAAAATATAGTACACCATAATTTTAATAAGATTTCACGTATCATTCTAATACATGTTAATATTTTATAAATAAAAATAAGCAAGATTATAATTTCACGTTCGATCTTTTTTGGCATAGTTTTTTTTTAAAAAAACTTGAGATTGTCAAATTTGGGTTTGACCTCGAGTAATCAGAGTCAACGAGTTTTGATCGATTATTAATAAAATTGATTTTAAACCCGATTACTCAGAAATCGGATTGGATATGGGATTAGAAATAAGTACTCAGACCGAGTGATCGGCCGACTCGGCGATTTCTAGAAATTGCTTTCATGTATTACCATGTGTAGGGAGTTCTTTGAGAACATCAATCAAGAATATCACCTATTTAAATGTACAATTTAATTTTCTAGAAGTTAAATTGATCAATTTTTAACTAAACATTTAAAAATCATCTATGAATTATTTTTCAAATATGAAAGTTACATCTTGAAATTGATTAAATATAATTTCTAATATTTATTTAAATTATATGATAGATATAAACTTCAATCAAAATATGGTCGGGTTAACTAGTCAAAAATGAAAATGAATATATATTTAGGTAGAAAGAGAGAGTAAATCACTAAGATATTTCCATCAATTATATAGAAGTCCATGACTCCATCCTCTGTGTTTTTAGTCGATGTGACACATGGGGTAAAAACCAAACCAAACCAAACGTACCCAATATAACCCTCTTAGAGCGGGTCCCGGGGAGGATAAAGTGTCGGGGAGGATAAAGTATAAGTAGTCCTGCCCTTACCCTTAAAGTAAGAAGACTATTTTCGTGAAGACCCTCGGCTTAGTGCGTAATACATAAAAGATGTATGTTATACACACGATACTTACCTCGAAATGAATACATCTTCGCGAGCAATGAAACTGGTGAAATGACCGATACAAACAAGTGATGATGTCAATTTACTCACAACATAGAAAGCTATGAATAAACCCTTCGGTAACCACAATACCCACCTTCTAATACCCTGATACGCCGTCTCCAAGTAGACTTGTCTAATGTCATATCACTTGTGAGATTTAAAGCTTCCATATCCAAGCTTAATTGGTCTTGCCATGTCCTACACGGTCTACCTCTCTTTCTTTCCCCCTATTCGATATACACATCCAGTAAGTTACAAACTGCAATCACTCTTTTTAATTAATTGAGGAAACTATAATTATAAAAGAATGTTAATTTGGGATCCTCATCTTTTCTTTGACATCAAGGAGTAATATATTATTATATATATAATACAACAATAGGGGGCTTGATGAGTAATTTAATTAGTATGATAATTATACCCCTACATTAATATACATTATTATCTATATAACATTTATTTCACTCTCATTTATTTATTAAAAAAATATTAATTTTTGTCTAATTAATATGTGCATGCATACATTAATACATACATATATTAATATATACATACATTCATACATATATATATATATCTAAAATAAATTTATACATATATATAATATATACATACATACATACATACATACATACATGGATGCATATATACACACACATACACACATAGATACATACTCATATATTCTTATTTGTCATCAATTTAATCATAAATACTCTAATTAATATCCATAAAAATAATCATATTTCAACCATTAATACATTATTAATTATTAAATTAATAATATAAACAAGTGAATTATAAATGAAAAGTACAAATAAATATTAATATTTATAAATTTAAATTTCACCGAGACATAAAAATACATAATTTGATTTAGATTTTTATTTGAATAATAGGTCTATATGATGATGATGATGATGATAATAATAATAATAATAATAATAATAATAATAATATACAATAATTATATTTGAGAAACTTGATTATAAATCATGATTTTTTATGAGTGATGTCCCTATATAACTAAAATAAGAATAAAAAAGATGTCCAAATTGCTGAATCAGGGGTGGAGGTGATAAAAATGTTAATCAAACACAACAAATTAATCAAATGTCGTATTTACTAAATACGTCACACCAAATAGCATAATCCTGCATAATTTGAAAATATCGAAACAACTCTCATATGCAAACATGAACAATACGCTAAACATAATCCTGCATAATTTGAAAATATTAGAGGTAATAGAGTACACATGAAATGCAGAATACTACTTTAGGATGGGGTACACATGTGTATAAGATATGGCAATGAAGTTTATATCCATTCCAATATATTTATGTAAATTTATCATTTGAGTACTTAAATCATCCAAAAAAACTACGAGCACAAGAAAATGTTGAAAAGAATAACATCAACTAAACACAATGGAGAATTAATTGTGCTAATTGAGGTCTAAATTGACTCAATTAATTTAATGACTTGTAAAAAAGATTAATAAGATTAAGCCTAAATATGGATAAGAAAGAGAAGATAGAATGGACTACCTGACATAGGTCGTTAAAGGCGGTTACGACGCAAAAAGTAAAGGTATGAGGTTGAGCGGAGGTATGAGTACATACTTCTGCATATATTAACATAAATTAAATACGCTATGGTGGTTAGAGCTTTACATGAGTATTTATGACCAACAAACTGACATGTATATTGGGTCAAAGTATATTTAAAAATGAGAAGATAGGCTATTTTTTCTTATTTTGTAAATAAGTGGCAACACATTTAAGT
The DNA here is from genome assembly GCF_009905375.1 of Apium graveolens. Classification (NCBI taxonomy): domain Eukaryota; kingdom Viridiplantae; phylum Streptophyta; class Magnoliopsida; order Apiales; family Apiaceae; genus Apium; species Apium graveolens. Next base: position 154,608,128 of record NC_133653.1, read on the forward strand.
GATTATAGAGTTTATAATTACAAAAATATAATTGTTTATCATAAATTTCGATAATTTTCGTCACACCCTTTCTATGATAATTTATCACACGATTTGATGACATATACTGTATGTCACATTTTTACTAATTTTAGATCCAATAAATATTAAAATACCAACTGAAAAAGATATGCATTAAGCATGAATGTGTGTGTGTGTGTATATCTATATATGATTTAGCTTATAGTATTCATTAAACATGTCATCATGTTGGTTTATATTGGTATTTGGATACGTCCTTACATGCCACAACGTCAACGAATGGTATGGATTAAAATGAATAATTACGGTAAAATTTCTGTATCAATTGCAACCATGAGGCGCTTAACAAGTCCAGAGCTTTGCATTTGTTAATATTGAACAAGGGAGGGAGAGATCTATCAAGGTCAAAAATAAAAATTCAAGAAGACTTAAATTCAAATAACATTTATAAATTAAAAGTATATGTGAAGAAACTACTATATTCTGCAGTAGTTTAAATAATCACATACATTTCCGTAACAATAATCCATATAAATCACCCAGTATACAATAAGAAATACGTAGTTCACAATGACTTCTCCGGTTGCCACTAAGCCTTTCACTCACAACGGTGTTGAGTTTGTTCCAAATAACTATGCATCAATTCTGGACAAGACGGGTGTCCATCCTGATTATCACATCATTCAGGATTTGCTGGATGCAAGTGAGGTAGGGTATGCTCTTACAAACCCTGTTGTTGTTTTTGGGGACAATGTTATTGCATTACAATAAGGAATACATTACAAATGTTGTTTCAGCTTGTTAGGTCACACACACACTGTAGAGGGGGTGAATACAGTGTATAGTACACTCAAATCGAACTTTAAGAACTTAAGTAACAGAAAATAAACTTTATTGAAATAATAAACTCTGTTACAGTATGGAACTGTTACCTCTCAGTGATGAACAAATATCACGAGAGCTGCTAGGGTTACAATGAATAATCTTTTCTAATAATGATAACACTTATAGTGTAAACCCTATGTCTGTGTTTATATACTACACAGTTACAAGATAATCGCTAATTGATATGGAATATAATTCTGCTTCCTAAAATATATCAATCAGATATCTTTTCTTCCAAGTATTCTATTCTTCACAAAATTCCTTCTTCATGCATATCTCTTCTTATGTTTATCTTGATCTTCTTTTCTTTAATCAGCTACTGTCCTTATCTGATTATCCTTCAGCACTTAAGTTCTGATATCTATCTTCTGATGATTAACTCCTGATAACATACGTACTGATATCCTTAAGTCCTGACTTCCAGTATAAGTACTGATCAACAGTTAAGTACTGATTTATCCTGTTCAGTAAGATCTGAAAGCTAAACATAAAACATATTAGCCATGACATTATCAAATATATCTAACAGTCTCCCCCAACTTGTAAATTAACATAATATACAAGTTTAACAGATATTTGATGATGTCAAAAACATTAAGTACAAATGCATGAGAATTAGACTAGATAACTACAACTTACAGTCCTTAAAGTTTTTACCAATTTCAACTTCTGATAACAACTTCAGTCTGTATAAATATCAGAATTTAAGCAGTTGTAGATCTTCGACTTGGCTTCTTCATTTTCTGATCTCTCTGATGTCAGGAGTTGTTCTGAGATAGTTCTTCAACAAACATTTCTTAGCATATCTTAGTTCATCAATCATTCTCCTTTTAACATCTTTAAGCTCTGCAGTATCTTCACCAGTTTGAAAGATTGCAGCTCTGAGATCATTGATCTTTGCTTTTCTCAACTCCTGATCTAGTCTTATGACATAAGCTTTGTCAGACTCTAGATTGAATTCAAGTCCCTTAATACCAAGATACGTTCTGATCTGTGCAGTATTAGGCTTCATATCAACAATATCACCATTGTGATCTCTGTACTTTGGAACATATATGCTGTCAGACTTAACAGAATAAAGCCTTTTCTGTCTCTGAATCTGTTCTTTTAAGTAGTTTGCAGCAGTCCCTGTTATTCTGTCATCCACTTGAAGTAAGAAAAGTACATGCTCCAATTCTTCAAAAAACTTCAATGGAATGGCATTTTGTCTTATATGATAAACCCTACCATCTGTCATGAAATACAACATGATGTATTCTTTCAAGTAGGTATGGTAAACCATCTGTACAGATTCCAGTTGATTCAATCTCTCAGGAGTTGCTCCAATACCTGGTTCACTCAAGGAAGTTGGATCATTGGTAGTGTTGTGTACTCTTCTTTCATCAGCACTTCCCAATCCAGTTTTATCTCTAGCTTCCTTTCCAGTAACTACTCTTGCTTCAAAACCACTTGCAGTAGTCTTCAAAGATTGAGTCTGTTTTGCTTTAGTGAATCCTGATAGGAGTGTCTTTGATCTATTTTCTGATATCAAGTTAACTTGAGCTCTGTCAGAGGTTACTTGCTTCTTTTGAATATCAGAACTTACAATTTCTTGACTCTGAACAACTTGAGCCATGTCAGAGGTTGTTTTAAGAACTTTTCTTGAAGTCAGAGCAAGATCATCTTTTTCATCAGCAATTTCTTCTTCCTCAGGAGGTACATAAGCCTTGATAGGTTCACAACCTTTTCTTTACCCTTGGATCTTGGATCTATCTGTGGTTGTGATCTAGCCAATGTTGCTTCAGTATGTGTCCTTTCTTTGATCACAATGCCTTTAGGTTTTGGAAGTGACTTTTTACCAGAAGCTTCAGATTTAGATGTGACTTTCTCTGATTTAAGTCTGGCTTCTTCTTCCTTTAAACTTTCCAAGTCCATTCCTGGATTTTCTTGAAGAAATAACTGTCTTGACATTTCTTCATCAAGATCTAGAAGTTCATCAGAACTTATCCTTTTACCAGCAGCAGAACTTATTCTTTTCCCAGTATCAGAACTTGTCCTGTGACTAGCTTATCTTGATTTGAATCTTCTACCTTGACTATGACCGCTACCCATTCCAGAGTATCCTTGATCATCATTTCCATCATCCTTTCCTTGCAGTGTCTTGTTGGTGTTGCATTTTGACTTAATTACCTTCTCCCCCTTTTTGGCATCAGCAGGTAGTAAAAGAGAGATAAGTAATTCCACTGAGGATTGGATTTCAGTAAGTTGCGATTGCTGAGAAGCTTGATTTGTCAGAATGGCATCAATCTGAGCTTGTTGTTTCTCTTGAGTTTTCTCAATATAAGCAATCCTGTCAATGGTAGGTTGAAAGAACTTTTTCTTATCAATTTTCCAAACTTGTTCTTGTTTGATAAAGTTCTCCTGAATCTTGTGTAGCTCTGCATGAGTAGTTGAATGAAGACCTTGTAGATGTTTAGTACTCAATGCAGTGACTCTAAGCTGGGTTTTAAAATCATCAGAATTTAACATTTCATCAGCTTTTGTCAAGTGCTCAGCAAGATGTAATGCATTTGGAACACAAGAAACTGAGTTTCATTTCTTAGTCCACTCCTGACCTGCAGGAGTTTCACTCCAAGGTACTGGTGCATCCCTGATAACAAACTCCTTTATCAGTTCAGACTTAGGAAGAGTCGGTTGAGGAGTATGTCCTGAAGGACCTGCTTCATCAGCATCTATAGTTGGAGCAGCTTCACCAGTATCTCCAGCATTTGCAGCATCAGAACTTAAAGAATCAGTATCTTCTGATAAGACAACAGTGTGAGTAGCAATGGAGGCTTCAGCATCCTCTAATTGCTGATCTGATACTAAGTTCTGATCAACAGCCAAATCCTGATGCTCACCTAAAGTCTGATCATCAGCATCTTGATGCAGAGAAGGTGGTGTTGATAACTCTGGAGTTTGAACAACATCAGTAACAGGTGTTGTGGAAGGATTATTTGTTGTTGGAGCTTCTAATAGAAGTACTTCAGACACAAGTAAGTGTTGATCAGCAATATCAGCACTTGTGTCTGGATTACCAAGAGACGCAGATGGTGAATTAGCCCTGTCAGATACAGTTTCCTGAGATGGAGTAGATGGAGAAGAAGTGACTGGAGCAAATTCCTTGTCTTATGAGATCAGAGATTCCTGATCCCCTTCCTTAGTTGCTTCCTCTTCATCATCTGAAACTGGCCTTTGTGCCCTCTGTTTCTTGTACTTCCTTGTTGATTTGGATTCTGTGAGAGTTTCAGGAACAGTCATTCGTCTAAGCCTTTTGAGAAGCTTAGAACCCCCAATATCAAAAATCCTTCTGAGAAGTTGCTTTCTCAGCTTCATAAAGCACAGGTTCTGAAGAAGGAATCTGTTCCTCAGAATCTGATTCATCTCTCAAAGTAATCCTCCTCCTCTTTTGAGGTGTTTGAGGAACAGTCTTTGTTCTCTTTGGCTTAGAGGATGTAGGCTTCATAGTAGGTGCTGAAGAAGAAGGTTGAGCAGTCTGTGAAGTGGAGAGATAGGATTTGAGATAAGTTCTGAGGGTAGGCTGAGATATACCCTGAGTGGTAGGGACTGAAAATGATGAATTTTGGTTATGGTGAGTTGGTTGAACATTGGAGTAAACAGATTGGTAAGTAGCAGGATCAGCATTTACCAGAATCTGTTTCACAGACTGAGGAATCTGTAATGGTCTCACCATTGATTTCTTTGTGTCAGCATTTATCAGGTCGTTAAAGTACCTTTTTGCAACCTTAAAAGGTGGGGTTTGAGTGCTGACTAACTGAGGTTCATCAGTACAATAAGTGTAAATAAGTTGACACAATCGAGCAAAGTAAACAACAGTTCTATCCTCTGTCATCCTATCCCCAATAAAACCAATTAAAGCAGTTGTAAAATCAAAGTGAGTTTGATTGATAAGTGCATACCCGATGTGCTGACTCATTATTGGGATAGCATCAAAGTTTGAACACTTGTTGCCAAAAGCCTTGGTGATGCAATTGAAGAAGAAACTCCATTCTCTTCTGATATGAGCCCGTTTCAATTGTCCTAGTTTCATCAGACTCTTTTCATATCCCAAATCAGTCATTAACTCCCGAAGTTCTGATTCCTCTGGTATAGAGAAAGTACAATCTTCTGGAAGATGTAATGCTCTTCGTACTGTACCAGGAGTGACTACATAGGATGAATCACCCACTTGGAAGATAATACTGGGAGTTCCTCGTTTACCACCATCATCAAAAACTCCAGTCCTCCAGAACCTCAGAACTTGTTGACTTAAAAATAATTCAGGCTGAGTTAGAGCGTACCCAACCTCACTATGTGCAAGAAGATCTTGCACAAAGTGCAATTCAGATGGAGCTTCGGTGTGATCAAGAACTGCAGCATAGTTGTTTGGAACAAACTTAGCTCCATCAATGATTTAATCCTTTGGTGCCATGTGAAAAAATATTGAGATTCAAGTATGCCTGTTAGGTGTTTGAGATAATGTCTGTATGAAAACAATGGAAAAAGTAAAGTGAAGGAGAGTAAAAGTAAGAAGAGAGATAAAAGATGAAGAAATTAAAAAGATTAAAGAAATCTTCTCTCTGCTGTACTTATACAAAAAAAATATTACCGTTGGACACCTGTCAGACATGCAGTAACAACGGATAGTTACTGGGCTCGAGAAAACAGTAATCAGTACTTACCCATTTGCCGAGTTTCAAGGAAAAACTGTTCCATTTATCAAGGGAAACAATTTTAATTCAAAATTTAACCCGTTAGCACTGATTGAATTATTTTTCACTGCAACATTAATATTCTGAAAATAAATCATGTTAAAAATGACCGAGATAATTTCGATGAATAAGTGCTGACAGAGAATCAGAACTTAAATAAAACCAAAATTTAAATGGTCATCAGAATATCAATCAGGATTTATCAACACAAGACAAATAACTCAAAGATCAAATCTTGAAGTAAAAACAATTTTCATTAATATATCAAGACAATACATTCATGAATTGGAAATTTACATCAGTACTTATACAAGATTTTCCCTAAGCTTCTAAATCTAACATCAACAGCCTTAGTCCTAGCTAAGAAGCCTGACAAAGCTGATGATGAAGAAAAACATGAAGAAGACAATATTAAGTCATCTTCCTCTTCCTATCTTCGACAAACAAGATGGCGAGTCGTATGATTCGCTTTGCTGACGGATACGACGAAGGTGAAGGTCTCTTCGAACGGCCACCAGATCACGTTTGATAACCTCTGGAAATTGAATCCAGAGATTGTGAGGGATGTTGGTGATAGGGTAGGGAGTTGGAATTCCATTCAAAAAGACATGCACAGTCTCATCACCGTAATTGTAGAACCAGCCAAATTCAGCCATTTGTGATAGTAAATGAAAAACAAGACTGAATTTGTGATAAAAGTGTGATGAGAAGACTAATGTGAAGTGGTTGTTTATATAGGCAAGAGAATGCCAGGAGACGCAAAGAAATTGAATGCTGACAGGTAGAATTAATTCTACCTCGTCTCCCTAGACTTTGAAAAAGAATAACATTCATTGGAAAGAGGAATCATGGTCTAGACCGCACAAGACACAAGAAACAGTGGACTGTTCAAGGACGAATACCATTAATCCTAATCATAGTGACTATTACTCTTCCACTTCAACATATTCTAGTTCGAACTTAGACTGTTACCAAATTTTATTCACAGATAAGTCAAGTAAAGGATTAGACTGAGAAATCAGAACTTAGACCTATACCAGAACTTAACAGCCATCAGAACATAATTTCTTAACTCGAAAAAGGAATGCCCATCTTAGTAAATACTCATACAAGTTCTGAGTTATAGACTTCAGAACTTAATCATTAGAACATGTAACTAGAATTTGTCCTCAGAATTAGTGCAATGTGACACAATGACTGTTTATCTAAAATAACATAGACCACCACAGAAATTTTCATCATTCAGATGGAGTGATTAGTGTGTGCATTAAGCTAAATAACAGACAAAGAGTAAAGTCTGATTCACTTCAGTACATCTTAGAAATAAGGCATAACTAAAATTTTGCTAAAGAGCTGTCATTGTCCTGAAACCTACTGATGAATGAGTTTATGCTCGAGTCCACCTCAACTATTTTATGCTAATTTTATGCATCTTTTGAAATTCTATTTTACAGTGGCTTCTCAGTGTAAGTGAGTCACGACTGTTTATCAGAATTTATGCTATTATCAGAGAATTTCTCCAGTAATCATAGAGTGTGAAAAGTCATCAAGAAAATATTTTGCTTTTCTAATGCATATTTACTTAATACCAGCAATGCACTTGGGTCGTCCCTTCCACATTTTTACCCTAGATCTCAAAGGAGTACCTGATTTTATCTTTTGATCTTTTTGCTTTTTCTTTTGATAAGTGAGGTTTATCAGCACTTAGTACATTCAGCAGTTTTACTAGTATCAGAACTTAACAGATGAGTAGCATTATTCTAATTTGTGACTTAGTAATAAGATATACAAAGTAAACTTAACTAAGCTCAATTATCGGAATTTGTTAGTGTCATAAGATTTCCACTAAAATAATTACTTCTTTCAAGGAATCATTTGTTTATTGAAGACTACTAGGTCAGTATCTAGCACAGTTATCCTCATTGGATTGAATAGGTACTAGAACAGACATATCACTTATCAGAGTTTAGAAACATATATCAGACAACAGTCAGTACTTAAAGACATTTATCAATTAAGCACAGAATATACAATGAGATTAATTCTGTAAATACAGAGCATAAAGTCTGATAACACAGAACAAGTCTAAGCAGATTTAGAGAAAGAACCTGAAACCATTCCAAGTTCATTTACCAATCTTGTAAAAGTAGCTTCACACAGTGGTTTTGTGAAGATATCTGCCATTTATTGATCTGTGGGAACAAAATGCAATTCCACTGTACCTTCATCCACATGTTCCCTGATGAAGTGGTACCTGATGCTGATGTGCTTTGTCATTGAGTGTTGAACTGGATTACCTGTCATAGCAATAGCACTTTGATTATCACAGTAAATAGGGATTTTGAAATATGTTAACCCATAATCCAGTAACTGATTCTTCATCCAAAGAATCTGTGCACAACAGCTTCCTGCAGCAATATACTCTGCTTCTGCAGTTGATGTGGAAATTGACTTTTGTTTCTTGCTGTACCAAGAAACCAATCCGCCTCCAAGAAATTGGCAGCTTCCACTTGTGCTTTTCCTGTCAATTTTGCACCCTGCAAAATCTGCATCTGAGTAACCTATTAGTTTAAAATCTGATTCTCTAGGATACCATAATCCCAGAGCAGCTGTTCCTTTAAGATATTTAAAGATTCTTTTTATAGCTGTTAAGTGAGGTTCTCTTGGATCTGCTTGAAATCTTGCACAAAGACAGGTAGCATACATGATATCAGGTCTACTAGCAGTTAGATAGAGTAGAGAGCCAATCATACCTCTGTAGTCAGTAATATCTACTGATTTACCGGTATCCTTATCCAGTTTTGTAGCAGTGGCCATTGGAGTAGATGCACTTGAACAATCTTGCATTCCAAATTTTTTCAGCAAGTTTCTGGTGTACTTGGTTTGACAAATAAAAGTGCCTTCCTCATTCTGCTTGACTTGAAGGCCCAGAAAATAGCTAAGTTCCCCCATCATACTCATCTGATATCTTGACTGCATTAGTTTGGCAAACTTCTTGCAAAGTTTGTCATTTGTAGATCCAAAAATGATATCATCAACATAAATCTGGACCAGAAGTAAGTCCTTTCCATAGTTGAGGTAGAACAGTGTTTTGTCTATTGTCCCTTTGTTGAATCCACTTTCCAGAAGAAACTGAGCTAAAGTCTCATACCATGCTCTAGGAGCTTGCTTAAGTCCATAAAGTGCTTTATCAAGCCTGTAGACATAATCTGGATGTTTGGTATCTACAAAACCTGGAGGTTGTTCAACATATACCTCTTCCTCCAATTCTCCATTGAGAAAAGCACTTTTCACATCCATTTGAAAGACAGTAAACTTTTTGTGAGCAGCATAAGCCAAAAATATCCTTATGGCTTCTAACCTAGCAACTGGTGCAAATGTTTCATCATAATCAATTCCCTCCTGTTGAGAATATCCTTTTACAACCAGCCTTGCCTTATTCCTTGTAATTATGCCATCACTGTCAGTTTTGTTTCTGAATACCCACTTTGTACCAACAACAGATCTATTCTTTGGTCTTGGCACTAGGGTCCAGACTTTGTTCCTTTCAAATTCATTCAACTATTCCTGCATTGCTTGCACCCAATCAGCATCTTGAAGAGCTTCTTCCACTTTCTTTGGCTCAGTCTGAGAGAGAAAAGAATTGTAAAGACATTCATTTGAAGTACCTGTTCTAGTTCTGACACCTGCATCAGGATTTCCAATTATCAAATCAGGTGTATGTGATTTTGTCCACTTCCTTGTAGATGGAAGGTTTTCTCTAGAACTGGATGCTCCCCCATGATCCATGCTATCTTCATTTTCATTTTATGATGCTCCCCCTGAAACTATGCTCTCTGAGTTGGATTCTTCAGTATTTAGATTTTCAGCACTATCAGAACTTGTTCTGATATCAGAACTTGACGAATCAGAACTTGAAGAGCCAGATGCATGTTCTGATGTTTCTTGAGATGTGGTAGGATCTTGAGTATGCTCCCCCTGCATAGGTGCATCTTCCTTTGACGTAGTCACCACAGTTTCAATAACATCAGAGTTTAATCCATCAGAGTTTACAGTATCAGGACTTAGACTGTCAGGATTTTCAGTATCAGAATTTGAGTCTTCATTTTCAAATCTCAGCTGATCATGGTCGATGAAATCTTCAAGACCAGTAATCTTCTTGTCATCAAAAGAGACATTGATAGATTCCATGACCACTTTTGTTCTCAAATTATAGACTCTGAAGGCTTTTGTGGAAAGTGGATATCCAACAAAGATTCCTTCATCAGCTTTTAGATCAAACTTTGATAGCTGTTCAGGATGAGTCTTGAGAACAAAACACTTGCATCCAAATACATGAAAATATTTCAGATTTGGCTTCTTTTTCTTCACCATCTCATATGGTGTTTTTCCATGCTTGTTAATGAGTGTTGCATTTTGAGTAAAACAAGCAGTCTGCACAGCTTCAGCCCAGAAATAGGTTGGAAGCTTTGCTTCTTCAAGCATTGTACGTGCAGCTTCAATGAGAGTTCTATTCTTCCTTTCAACAACTCCATTTTGCTGTGGAGTTCCAGGAGCAGAAAATTCCAGCTTTATTCCATGGCGTTTGCAGAACTCTTCCATTATCAAATTCTTGAACTCAGTGCCATTATCACTCCTTAAAATTTTCACAGAATCTTTGACCATTTTATCCAGCTGTTTGACATGATCAATCAAGATAGATGCAGTTTCACTTTTTGTGTGCAAGAAATACACCCATGTGTATCTGGTGAACTCATCCACTATGACCAACGCATACTTCTTCTTTGCAATAGACATGACATTTACTGGACCAAATAGATCAACATGTATTAGATGATAAGGCTCAAGAATTAATGATTCAGTCTTGCTCTTGAATGAAGATTTTCTTTGTTTGGCTTTCTGACATGAATCACAAAGACCATCAGGAGCAAATACTGTGTTTGGCAATCCTCTCACAAGATCTTTCTTGACCAGTTCATTTATATTGTTGAAATTTAAATAAGAGAGTTTCTTATGCCAATTCCAGCTTTCTTCAATTGATGCTCTACTCATCAGACAGATTGCAGAACCATCAGTACTTGTTGAAAGCTTAGCTTCATAAATGTTACCACGCCTGTATCCTTTCAGAACAACTTTGCCTTTAGATTTACTCACAATTTCACAGTGTTCTTCAAAGAAATCAACATGATAACCTCTGTCACATATTTGACTTATACTCAGTAGGTTGTGTTTAAGTCCTGAGACCAGAGCTACTTGTTTAATTATGACATTTCCAAGATTGATATTGCCATATCCCAATGTTTTTCCAATGTTGCCATCTCCATAAGAAACACTCGGGCCAGCTTTCTCCATAAAGTCTGATAGCAGGGCCTTATTTCCAGTCATATGTCCTGAACATCCACTGTCCAGAACTAGAATATTTTTCCTGTTGCCCTGCAATCACAAAGACCACTAATTATTAGTTTTAAGGACCCAGACTTGCTTGGATCCTTTGGCCTTATTAAGTTTGTTAACATTTGCAGCGGATTTAGCATCAGAGTTTATGTTAACATCTTTCTTATCAGAACTTACACTATCAGACTTTGAATCAGAATTTACACTAGAAGGAACAATGGAAACTTTCTTCAAAGAAGGTTTTATTTGATAATAATCATAGTACAAACTATGATATTCCTTACAAGTATAAATGGAATGCCATAAACTACCACAATGAAAACAAGGATTTTGTGGTTTGTATCTAACAGACTGACTCTTAACTCCTGATTTTGAAGGTAAGGAGTTAATATTCTTATTCTTCCTGCAAAAAGAAGCCAGATGGTTAGAACTTCCACAGTTATGACATGTTTTCCTAGGAGCATCAGGAACAGGTTTATAATCATTGCTTTTATTCACACCTTCCTTTCCATTCCTATTTTTCCTAGGTGATTTTACCTTGTTTGCATTCTTAACATCTTTCAACTTATGTTTAAGCTGCTTCTTTGTCATTAAGCCTATGTTCACTTCAGTTGTCTTTTCCTGTTTTAGTTTGTCAGAAGTTAATTCCTCTTTAACTTCTGATTTCTCATTTTCAGACTTTACAGTTACAAACTTAACAGGTTTAAACTTTGGCTTTTGCTTAACAACAGGCTTAATTTCTTCAGTTCCTTTATCATTCTTATCTTCTCCATAACCTAAGCCCTCTTTCCAGTTTCCACTACTTAGCAAATTTTGAGTTGTTTTGCCAGAGTTAGTCCAAATCCTGATAATCTCTCTTTCCTTTTCTAACTCAGTTTTTAAAGATTCATTTAATTTTAGCACTTCATTCCTAACATAAAAAGCATCATCTCTATCCTTCTGAGTTTGATGGAACATGACTAACTCTTTTTCTAAGAAATCATTTCTTTTCTTAAATGCAAGATTTTCAGAAGTTAATCTTTCACATGTTAAAGTTTGATCTCTATAGCTAACAAACATGGTTTTAAGATATCTTCTCAACTCATTAATATCATCAGTATGAAAAGCATAAGTAGTCTGAGGTACCTTTGTTTCAGTAGCTTCAGAACTACTCTCAGCACTTTCTTTATCAGCATTTGCCATCAATGCATAGTTCTCCTCACTTTCAGAGTCTGAGGTGTCTGTCCAGCTTTTCTGCTTTGTGACAAGAGCATTGCCTTTGTCGCCCTTTACCTTCTTGCAGTCAGGAGATATGTGGCCTTTTTCACCACAGTTATAGCATTTAACATTGGTGTAATCTCCTATGTCAGACTTTCCTCCTCTGCCTTCAGATCTTCTGAAATTCTTCTTATCAGAACTTATGCCTTTCCTGGAAAATTTCTTTCCCTTCCTGAACTTCCTGTATGCAATCTTTGTGATTCCTTTCACCATAAGAGCATACAGCTTCATCATCTCCTCATCAGCATCAGTCTCAGGCAAGCTTTCAGAATCTGAGTCATCATTACTCTCAGAACTTGATGACTCAGTATCAGACTTTATGAAAAGAGCTTTACCCTTGTCTTTCTTTGAGGAAGCTGCTTTGGGGAATTCTTCTTCGGCCTTAAGAGCAACTGTCCTTGACTTTCCTCCTTTCCTCTTGCTTCTTTGTTCCATCTCCAGCTCATGAGTCTTGAGCATTCCATAGATTTCGTTAAGAGTTGTTTCATCAAGATTGTAGTTGTCTCTTATTGTCGTTGCCTTCAAATCCCAGCATTCAGGAAGAGCTAACAGGAACTTAAGGTTTGAATCTTCAAGATCATACTCTTTATCAACCAATGACAAATCATTCAAAAGTTTGACAAATCTATCATATAAATCATTCAATGACTCATTAGCCTTTGAGTCAAAGTGTTCATACTCTTGAGTGAGTATTGTCTTCCTGTTCTTTTTTAATTGTGTCAGTTCCCTGACACCTTGTTTCCAGAGCATCCCATATCTCCTTAGCAGTCTTGCAGTTGATTACCCTGTTTGACATTACATTATCAATGGCACTATGCAGTAAGTGTCGTACCTTAGCATCCTTAGCAATTGATGCTATGTCTTCAGCAGTATAATCACTCTTCTCCTTTGGTACGGTCTGTGCTGCTTCATCTGCAACTGCAACAGCGAGTTTGGTTGGTTTGTGAGGACCTTCCTTGATTCTATCAAGGTATTCTGGATCTGTTGCTTCCAGGAACATGGTCATCCTTACCTTGCATATGGGATACTCAAATGGTCTCAGTATGGGGACTCTGATGGTCTCATACCGACTCTGAATTTGTGTCTTTGGTGGTTCCTCAGTTATGGTAGGTTTAGTTGGAGTTTCTGTGTCCGACATGATTGTGTTTGGATCTTTAACTGTATGTGTGTTAACAGAGTAGCTCTGATACCAATTGTTAGGTCACACACACTGTAGAGGGGGTGAATACAGTGTATAGTACACTCAAATCGAACTTTAAGAACTTAAGTAACAGAAAACAAACTTTATTGAAATAATAAACTCTGTTACAGTATGGAACTGTTACCTCTCAGTGATGAACAAATATCACGAGAGCTGCTAGGGTTACAATGAATAATCTTTTCTAATAATGATAACACTTATAGTGTAAACCCTATGTCTGTGTTTATATACTACACAGTTACAAGATAATCGCTAATTGATATGGAATATAATTCTGCTTCCTAAAATATATCAATCAGATATCTTTTCTTCCAAGTATTCCATTCTTCACGGAATTCCTTCTTCATGCATATCTCTTCTTATGTTTATCTTGATCTTCTTTTCTTTAATCAGCTACTGTCCTTATCTGATTATCCTTCAGCACTTAAGTTCTGATATCTATCTTCTGATGATTATCTCCTGATAACATACGTACTGATATCCTTAAGTCCTGACTTCCAGTATAAGTACTGATCAACAGTTAAGTACTGATTTATCCTGTTCAGTAAGATCTGAAAGCTAAACATAAAACATATTAGCCATGACATTATCAAATATATCTAACACAGCTTAATGTCAAATATCGGAGAACATATTCTGCACTGATGCCATCATACCCAAAAAACTACTCATTATATAAACAAATAAATATATCACTTATTATCCATCAACAACTTCAATTAAAATAACATAATCGTGCAATTTAGAGCATGCTCGTGCATTGCACGGGGTATAGAGCTAGTTGCACTAATAGAATCACATCCTCATCAAAGAAGTATAACACGAGAATGTAAATTTTCTCATATAAGATAGAATGAACTATCTAAAATTAAATAAGAGAAAAACTCTAAAAGGAATTTTAAATGAAAACAGAAGAATATCGAAAATTCTAACACAATATTTGAATTGAACGATTGCTTCACCTTAAGCACGTGGAAAGAATCAGGGCAGTGAAATCGTACGATCATATATATAGACACACACGTTAGAAAATCAGAATTTTCAAATATATTGGTACTTCAAAACATACTTTATTAACCTACATACATACTACATGCAGTATTGGAATTAAACAAAACATTCAAACGTTTATTATTGACATATGCCTAAAAGTATTCCAAAAAAAATCACTTCATAATTAGTGAATTACAAAGCCTCTTAGTCATGTAAAGCAACGAACAAAGAAAACGGAACCATGATAATTAAAATGGACATGTAGATGACCCCGTAATATTATATAGTAATAAATCTAAGATTTATATATACATATATAAAACAACCTCCGACAAGTCACCACCGCTGGAGGAGAGGAGGATGAGGTGAAATTTTTTTGATAGAGAAAGAAGGTTTTTTTAGAGAGAGGAGGGGCGTGGGTGTTTCCAAATCCCTTTGGGATCCTCATCTCATTTGATGCTATATAGCAAAAGAGAGATATCATAATTAAATGATACTTAGGGTCATAATTAAAAAAAGATAATTTGTTCACTTAATTTCCTAAAGGCATATTTTGGTCATTTTCTCTTTTGTTAACTATATATATTAGCCTATGATGAAAAAATTATATATAATTTTCCTAAAATTTCTAATAACGCAAATACGTTTGTAGTCGTCTACGGCCCGTGCAGCTAAAAGTTGGTACATATCATATATAGGGCATGTTTGGTCGCCCATAAATTTTTATGCTTCATTTGGGCCAAAAGCCCGTTTCACTTTTGTCCGGACTGTTTGGCAGAAAACGAGATCAATCATATTCTACTCATTTTGGATCATGAGCCAATGTTGTAAATCTTAACTATCACGTTTTCATTCTTCATTTCTCTTGTTCTTTTATCTTCTCATTTTTCTCCTCTTATTGGCTTCACTCAGCAAATCATATTTTTTGTTTATTTCTCCCCTTTTTTCCTTCTTTCAGAATTGTCTTAAATCTTCTTTATATTTCTCAATTCAAAAAAACTCCTTACCTATTCTACCTTAAATATCATGAATAAATAAATACATATTAAAATTAATAAAATTATGGATTGTTATTTAAACTTCATTTTGATATTTTAATTACATAACTACCTATGATAGGATGAATTTTAAATAGTAAATTATGGAAATTTAAGTAATATATATTGAAGTGGAGTTTAAATTATAATATTTGTAGTTTATTTATCAATTCTTTTTTATCAAAAAATTATGAGTTATCAGTTATAATTTACCAAACACATTACCCACTTATAGATAACTTAATAGTCACAATATTCATATAACGTATACGGCACTTTACAACTTTAAGTCATAAATTACGTTTTTATAATACCCTCAAACGAGCCCATAACTACAAATAAGACTACATATATAAGTTACTTTATTAAAAAAAACATATATGTTATTAGTCAAAATTTATTCATATAAGAGCACCTCTGATACATGTCAGCTAATATGAATGGCTAAAAATAAAAAATATTGATTATTTATAATTTAAGAATCTGTAAAGGTTTGTTCTTCAACGAAGTTAGATATACCGATTGACTATATTTTAAAAATAGAATGTTATCTTTATTTTAAATTGTTACAAATATAATATTCAATTTTATACGATAACACATAATAGTGCTATTTTGACACACGTCTACACATATTAAACAAATATGGCCAACATCAAAGCATCTCCAATAGATTACCCACCTTTTAGCATTGGAGCATCTCCGAGGGTAATCCGAGGGTAATAGGTAAACTTGTTAGCTAAAACATCATTAACTAAAATTGTGTTTAATTTGTAAAGATTTATACTCGAGTGATATTAACTATATTCGTTAGCTATATCCAATAGGAACTTCTGTTAAATATACTTTTAGAAATTTATTTAACGGAATATTTAATGATGGAGGGACCTTTCAGTGATTAATCGAATAATCGGTGATTAATCGAATTGATTAATCGGAAGTAATTTATTTAATAAATAATAATATATTATTCTATTTAAATGAAAATTCATAAGATTTATAAAAATAAAACTACATATAATTAATTCAAGATTTTCATAGTTAGAAAATTACTACTTACTAGTTCAAACCTTAAAATTTAAAATAAATCGAGTGAGGGTAGGATAAAACAATACAAATATGAAATATATAATCATTGTTGAATAAATTTAGAATACCTTAAGATTGTGAATCAATTGGGCAAGCGAGTTGAGTGTTGAGATTTGAGAATAATTCAAATAGGGATTTGTGGTGAGGATTTAGGGATATAAAAATATACAATTGTTTATGTATATAAAAGAGTCAATACATTAATATTGTATTATTAATATTAATTATTAAATGTTAAATGTTAATTATTATTTCCAAAAAACTATAATTTTTCTTAAAAAATATTTTTTTATTGTTATTTTTTAAACTATGACCGATTCGACCGATTTTTGACCCGATTCGATCGATTTTTCCCGAACTGCCCGACTTTTGACCGATTTTTTTAAAAATCGTATTTTGACCTAATTAACAATTAATCGAGATAGGACCGTTCTGAACTCCGATTAATCGGCCGATTAATCGGTTAATCGGCCGATTTTTAGAACACTGGATGTATTAGACTGCCACACCTACATTATACCTTGGGAGATGCTCTTATGATCACGTAATTATAACTATCCACTTCGAAAAATATTTCAAACGCATAATCTTGTTCGAGATAGTTAAAAATATAGGTAACGTATATGTTTATAAATTAAAAGAATGATATAAAAGAAATTTGTAAGAAACTGAAAAACAAATCCTACAAACCAAAATTAATAAAAATATATTTACCAAGAAGTTGAAAATATAGCCAAGTTTTTCGAGACATATATTTTTAATTTTTTTTTTGCAAAAATACGATTTTATTTAAGCTTTAATTTGCAAAAATACGAGTTTTAGTTCAATTTTTTTTGCAAAAATAGGATTTTGAAAACCTGATACAACAAAAAAAAGTATTTTTCATAAAACGTAAAAAAAGTTATATATGTGGTTGCTTTTGATTGCAAACCGTATTTTGATAATTATTTTCAAAAGATAGTAAAAATCGCAAACAGACTTAAAAAGAACTAGTATTTATGGTAATTTTTTCAAAAACATCTCATATTTTTTTTGACTTGGGCTTATATACCTCAATATTGTATATATAGGGGATGAACAAAAATTGAACTCAGATATTATAAAAATGGAGCACCGGCCAAAGTTAAACGTGAATGTCTAATGTAAACGGTGATGAAGTAAAATTGATTTGAACCCTAATACAGAATAATCATACCTCATAGAAAAACCATAATATTGAAGGAGGTTCTCGTAAATTGATTTGTACTACAATAATAGTTTAGTTATTCCACAAGTCCATAATATAGTGGACAAGAAAATATATAGTAACTGATTTTTATCGTAAAATAAAATTGATTATATATCTCATAATTGATTTTTACCATAATAGTTCGACCATGTGAGGAACAATTAAATCCCTATTTGATTTGAAACATGATATCGAGCAACTATAAGAACTCTTAATTCGTATAACAGAATCACTTAATCACGTGAAATTTACGGTAGGAAATAAATTATGTGCTATATAAACAGGCGCTCATAGCAAAATTATCATCAATAATTTATATTACCAATCCAACAGAACGAAAAAGGGTTGCTAGCAAAGGCAGTTGAGTAACTTGAGTTATAATGGACGGTTTTTACCGCTTATCTGTACCACAATTCCTCTGTTTGCAGCTGCTGATGTTAGCCCTTTATTCTTTCACGACCTCAGCCACTTCCATCGACGGCGTATCGGGCAGCTACTGGCTTCCCGCTGTCGCTTCATGGTACGGTAGCCCCCAAGGCGACGGCAGTGATGGTAATTTACTTGTTAAATTTTTGCAATTCATAAATAACATCCTTTTAAACGATACATTTGACACAATTTTTACCGCATACTGTACAGAGTACTATTTTTTTTTGGTTTTGTGATATGAGATTCGAACAGTAATCTTTCTCGAATTGGAAATATAGGTGGTGCATGTGGGTACGGGGCAATGGTTGATATGGAACCATTGAAGGGAAGAGTTGGAGCCGCGAGTCCGATTCTGTTCAAAGGTGGCGAAGGTTGTGGTGCATGCTACAAGGTCATGTGTTTGGACAAGTCCATTTGTTCACCTGGAGGCGTTACAGTTATCATCACCGATGAATGTCCCGGATGCCGTGCACTCACTCAATTCGATCTCAGTGGTGCTGCATTTGGCAGCTTGGCTATTCCTGGTGAAGCCGACCAGCTCCGTAATCGCGGCACAGTTCCTGTCATGTTTAGACGGTAATTTTTTAAATTCTATTCTCTCAACTCTTTCTTTGCCTCCATTTGTTCCCGTTTGCTTAGTAAGCCTTTTAATGTAGTTTGATTCTCAAGTCTTTCAATTATGACATGAGAAAGATGACTTGTGGTTTGACATATATGTCCTATGACATAATAAATTCTATATGAATTGATTATGATTTTGTATGTATATGGAATTTGCAGGACATCTTGTTTTTACCCGGGGAAACATGTTGCATTTAGAGTGAATGAAGGATCATCACCTTACTGGCTTTCTTTACTAGTTGAATTTGAGGGCGGAGATGGCGATATTGGATCTATGCATATTAAGGAGGTACTCTCTTATTCTTTCTACTTTTAATACTCTATTTCATCTTAGACTACCAAAACAGTTGAACTACAAGTCCAAAATAGCTATTGCTATTGCTATAATTTGGCACTAAAAAATATCTTTTGATGTTAAAATAAAACTTCTAACTGTAATATTAGATATATTTTGAAACCAAATATTTCCTAATTAACCTAAATTTTGTCACTTTCCCCTTAGTTTCATTTAAAGCATAACAACATGCATCTCATTTGTAGTAGTATGATGATGTGGTTAGATGGATAAATGCATCCTTGGTTTCAAATTTAGAACCAATGATACATATATGCATTTTTGCATCCAAGTATAGAACTCCTTTGGAGTTAGAAATTTTTGACATTTGATTTCAAATTATAAAAATGACATCTTATAGCATTGCATTGCATTGGACTCGCTCTTACACTGTTCAGAATGGAGCCAAACACATTGAATCTTTGTACATGACCAAATTAGTTAACTCTCAATGTGTTGGTTTGTGAACTGTGCAGACAGGTTCAAATCAGTGGTTAGAAATGAGTCATTCATGGGGAGCTAATTGGATCATGAATGGAGGACCATTAAACGGACCGTTTTCTGTGAAGCTAACCTCACTCTCGGGTGCAAAAACCCTTTTAGCTATAAATGTCATTCCAAAAGACTGGCGTCCAATGGCTACTTATATCTCTCGTCAGAATTTTTTATTTTGAGAGCAAATCCATTACTAAATGTAAAATGACTATAACTATGTTATAGTATGAAATGCATTGTTTTTACTTCTCATATGTTTAACTAAACCCCCCCCCCCCCCACTCTCTCTCTAAGTAGTATGTGATCTGTGAGTTGAGTTCAAGTTTTCGATTCGTTGCCCTCTCTAAAAGAAGAGTCAGCGTTCTTGATTTACAATTCTATATGTATAAAGGGATGATAAAATATTAATAATGACATTAATATTAATTTCTATGTTGGTATTGTTAGCTGCCAAGCTTGCGATTACTGTTTATTCTGTATTTACTTCCGTGAAGCATGAAATATTTAGCTAAATAACAATACCACTCTAAGAAGTAGAAATGAACAAGTTATAGCCCAGATCTCTTGCAGACACAAGATTACAACAAAAAAATTACTTAGACTGCAGTTAGACTATATCATCCAGCTGAAGTTTTAAGTATATATACTTGTCTCCCAAACTCAGAAGTCCTAACGACATCATTACATCAGCTTTAACTCGATCATCCTCATTTGCAGGCTGAGAAACTGAGAATGCTACGTAAGGTCATGTGTAAGACCTCAAATCAATAATTGGATTTGGTTCAATATCAAAGTTGAGGGAGAAATATTATATATCGAAGCAAGTAACTGGATGACCTTGTAAATATAGGCCCCTCGAAATTGCTGCTTCTTACAACGGCCATAGATAGCTTTTAACACAGAACAACGTTACTCCTGAGATACATGGTCTAGTCTAGCCCTCCTAAAACCCGGAGATTCCAGAACAGGGTGTACTATTATTTGCAAAACAAAGTAATTAAATAAGTTTTTGGCGTACCAGATATACATTGGGGATTTCCGCGCATAGTATTCCAAATTTAAATTAAAGCATTGCAGTGAAGAAATCTGAAGGATGTTACGAAAATATGCACTACTGAACCAAAACCTGGTGAAAAGTGGCAAGCAATATAAATAATTAGTGGAGTAGTTGCCAATATCATTATGGAGAACTTACATTTACTCAACATTATACACAATTACTACTTGTGTTTACTCATGAAACTCTAAACTTGCGGCTGCTAGCTGTTCTCGCGGAAAACCATATAAAATCAAGCACACAGAGGTTGTTCATATTCGTAATGGCTGTGAGGACCTTGTGTATTATTTCTTTAGTATTTATTAAAGAAAAACAGGATACATTATCATGTATCTAAGTATTACAAACGTTTTATCATTACTTTATTCAAATACAAACACTTGAATATCTTTATCTTTAAACATTACAAATAATAAACTTGGACATGAAGAATCAGCTTGTAATTGAAAATTTCTGAAGTAGATATAGAGGCTGAAAAAAGATGGGATGCAATGGTTGCAGTCTTTCAAGCTGGCTTAGTTAAACTTGAATACAAGGGTCCAACTCAGTTGCGGGCTTTTCGGTTTTGGAGAGGCTAGGAAAAAGATGAATCACTGGAAACAATTTTTCTTTTTTTAGACGAGTAAACTTGGGCAAGATTGAGTTTGCTTTTTTGACTATGTAATGGAATGTTCGCATTAGTGGCACATAGAGAGGCATGTACCTTACAACCAAGACAGTAACAGGGAGAAATGCAACTGCATATAAGGCAATCTTGGTCCATTGTTGCCTGTTTTTAATCATAAGGATGACTGTTGCTGCAAATGCAAACATCATCATTGTCAAGGAGAATATAAGGCATGATAATCCACACATCAGACTCTTTGGAAGGGTCTCCTTGAAGTCTTGTAATCGGTAGGATGAAGTGAGGATGGAAAGAAACACAACTACAGCTGTTAATGTGGATGCTAGGGAAAGAACATCGGCAATAGTGAATACCACAAAGAAGGGTTGGTTTAAAAGAAGAGGAGATCCATCTTTATCATCTGTACCTCCTGGCACGGTATAAGCTGCTGCAAAGGCAACAGTTGCTATAAGGACAGCAACAATGGAGCAATTTTCTGCTGTTCGCTTCATCCATTCTTGGGCATCCTCTCGAAGTGGTTCTTTCTTTGCAGCAAATAATTGTTCAGGTGTTTGAAGATATTTGTTTGGGATTGTATGGAACTGAGTCTTGATAATATCTTCCACACGCTGCAATATTTATTACATGCAAAATTAGGCTATTAAGTTTTAAATAGAGTAATATTCCGGATTCTGATGCTTGGAATAAAAATGTAGTATTATATATGTAGACAAAGAAAGCCCCATACATACACACCTCAAACAAAAGCAGGTCATCTTGCAATATAAAAGCAGGGCTGCGTGATTCGTTGTAATTTTCTTCAGCATCCCAAGGTTTAGGTGGTTTGTCTTGGGGCGTATCAGTTGACGTGGCGTTAGGGTTGATGATAGAAAATGGTCGTGCTGGTTCAGTGCCATTCTTAACTTTAACCGTATTTAGAGCAACCATATGCAAAATGGAGTTTAGATCTTTATCCTGAAGTCTAACCAGCTTCCGCATTTGCATTTTTGATTCCTCCACAGCATCAAATATCTTTATCCTCCTATACTTAATCGCCAGGTGTAAAATTGAACCATATTCCTGACCAACTTGCTCAACAGTGTGGGGGTGTTCCTTTATAATCTTAAGAGCTATGTCCACGCACCCGTACTTTGTTGCCAGGATCAACGGTGTTGGTATTCGAGATTCCTCATCTGCATTGTCCAGGTTTGAGCCAGAATTGTTCTCTGCTTCAGAAACATCACTACTTTCTAGCTTGTCTATCCACTCGGTGTCATTTAGAACTAGGATGGAACCCAGTTTCAGAGCAGCTTGGCGTCTTCGATGTTCTTTTTTAATCTTAGTCCAGTAGGGAATTGTTATTGTAAAAACTGATACCAGTTTCATAATCTCTGCAAGTTAGAGTGAAAATCATTTTTACCAACTACTTGCATAACTGACAAGTACATTAATTACACTGCACAAGTTACATATATTACCAATTGAGGTCCATTCAAATATCTTCCCTAATTAGACATGAATTTTTATTTTTTGAAAAATGAAATATTGTAATTGGTGTTTATGAACTCGTCAAATAATAATTAGTAAACAGTTGATATGAATAAGCTGGTAATAATAAGGGGGCATGATATGACTACCTTCTTTCAGTTTATGAATGATATGATTTTGAGGTGGCTTGATATCATAGCTAGTGGTAGCATTTTGAGGTGGCTTGATATCATTGCTCGTACCGGAATCATCTTCCACTTTATGATCAGTAGCATCTTCCTCTTCATCATCATCAGTAGCATTTTGAGGAGGTAATATATCAGCTGATGGTATCACAAGTAGATGCAGACATTAAGACAGACCATCAGTATGAAGGCAAATAAAATTACAGTAGTTACCATTATTATTATTAGGCAAAGCAAGGCTATGGAACTATCCTAAAATTTCAAATTATACAAGTAAAGAATTTGGATGCGAGCTTACAAATATGTCGAAAAGGAGAAGGAAGTAGAAGCTTGAACCATTTCCAGTACCGGATTCTGAAGGCTGATGAATTCATAGCCAGCATGTGAAGACCGGTCATTTGCTGATGGTCCTTTTCACTAATTAAACCTGGAATTGCTCTTACTATGTGCAAAGCCAATTCTGTGACATAGGTTAAACATATATGCATTATCAGCTCACAAAGTTATAAAGAAATGAAGAAAATTTACATCAAGAATTAGTAATACTCCATTTATATAACTTGAAAGAGACATACCAAAATGCTCGTTGTAGATGGCTACGTGAAGTATAGTATAAGTTGCACGTTCATCAGATATCTTGTACACAAAAGAGTTACGAAATTCTTCTTTAGGAACATAATGTATGTATTTACTGTGAAGAAACTTGAACATCTCTATTTGGCCATATCGGACAGCAGAGAAGATAGGGAACTCTCCCTTGTGGTTCTGGGCAAATAGCAAGTTATAATCTGTATATTCACATATACTACGGGCAGCTTCGAGGCAAGAGTCCTGAGTTGCAGCCACATGCAGAAGTGTGTTTTTCTTCAAATTGAAATCACCCAACAGTTTGTTTGTCAAATCACCAAAAAGTATATTAGCATCCTTGAGCAAGTCCAGCACCAAATGCACCTCTCCCGCGTATAAAGCCTTTGCAGCACAGAGTCTCCGCGGCGTGATATTTTGACAAATGGACCGTCTCCATGTTTGCTGCATAAGATTCTAACATTTTCCAAATCCTTTCGGACAAGAGCGCAATATATATCCTTAGCTGACATGATAGCTAAATATAAAAAGATTAGGTAATATAGCTTGCAGAATACTTACCAGTAACTGAACGAGAACTCCATTTATCTGGAACCATGTATTTATAGTCAGAAGATGCCCCTGTTTGTGACTAAGAAGCTGCATTTCATTCTTTGGAATATTAGGAGTATAACTTTGTATTTAATTCAAGTATTCCTTCTCTTAAGATCCCCGGTGGTGCGAGGTATCCTGGAAGCTGTTGTATTTCCTTTACTTTTGTAGTAAGTTCACTATCACTTGTATTCTTAATTCTTTACTTGGCAATTTTAAAGAGGAGACAGTGTATCACTTAATTGTCCTTTATGTTTCTGCAGAAGAATCCTCTTCAATAAAAAGTTATCAGAATCAATGGCGGTCAATTAAACCATTAGAAATAATGTATATCATACTATTGTGAAGTTTATGACTCAATAAAGCCATTATGTCATGTGTGTATGGAGCTCTAGTTTGAATATTTGTACGAAAAGAGTGGAGTAACGAATCAAAATAACGAATATTTTACCTACATAAGAGACCATGCATCTCTGGTGTTACACGAGACTCTTTGTGTGATATACTAAACAATGTCAGTCCCTTATCCCCCTCGTATAAGTGGTTAATCGAGATTCATCAAGTGCAGGTTTTATTTGCTAGCCATCAATCCAACCGAAAATAAACATAATGGTAGAACGGAAAAAAAAAAACAGAAATCTAACCTTGATCATTCTTTCAGTGATAAACATTACCTGATTGTTAAATACATGTGATCCTCCTAAATATTAACATGTAATAAGGTTCAGGTTTAAGACAAGCCTCAGAGTTTAAAATCTAATCCCCCGTCTTCTTAATCACAGTTCGGATATAGCCAATTGCACCATTCCTAACACACGATTACTACACGTATCTACTCTGTAATACTATAGACTTGCTGCTGCTATCTGTTTTCCCGGAAAACCCATGTAAAAAAAGGAGCAAAGAGGA